>NC_143013.1:116679234-116874234 GCF_055824585.1 Amblyomma mixtum
GCAATAAAAAAACGGATGAATAAAGGCTTTTTCGGACGCCCTGCAATATGACACCATAATTTCGGCAGAACCGCAAAAGATGACAAGTTAAACTTTTCAATCTGTGTGACTGGTCAACCGAAGAAGATGTAGGAATACCAGCCTTAGTTGGTTTGGGACATTAAACCCCAATAAACCAAACCATATACCACACCTTACTTACTACAAAACTGAAGTTAGGTTGTTCACTATTCTGACCCTGCATATTTTTTCACGTTGCTTAATCTTAGCGGGAACACCGGTACATGATGCGGCAGTGGTGGGGCTTGCCCGCAAGATTGCCGTCGTAGCTGGAGAGAGAGAGAGAGAGAAGCTCTTCAATCAACAAACAAAAAAATTCAGCGAGCGTTTAAATTCGCTGAGGGGAGAAAAATGAAATGGGAGAGGTGTAGGAAATGGGATGACAAAGTTCAGTAGCTGGAGATTGCGGTGCGATGCGTGAAGACCATTCAAGAGTCTGCCGGTCCGGTGAGATGTCAGCAGCGGTGAAAGGTTTCAAAGGCAAAACACTCCCTCTCCAAACCAGCCTCATAACAAGATTTAAGGCGTGGCACGTGCTTGTCGCAAACTGCATGTGCTAACATAGTGTTCTGTCCTCGTGTTCTATCGCGTCCCGTGTTTCTACGCTGTTTTGTTGCGAAACCAACACTACGCCCACCGCATCGCCTCTTCATCGAGGCCGCACTTTCGCCGTGGCGGCGACTCCACGAATGACCTTGAGCCGTCGCCTAGCAACCGCAGCAGCTGCTGCCGACGCGCTTCGCCAGGTGGCGCCGCCGTCGCCGGTGCGAGCGCTAGGTCAGGGTGTCTTAGAACGCCCAGCTACAAAAAGAAATTTAACGAAGAAGATGACACATGTAGAGTGTGTGGTAGATCTGTGAAAACAATTGAACACCTCATAATCAAATGTGACGGTATCCATCCGGATGTCGATGCAGGCGCAGTCACTCTTCCTGAGGCCCTAGGGTTTAAAGATAACAATGGTCATGTAAATAAATCTGCAGTGGAAGTTAGCAAAAAGCAATTGGAGGATTGGTGCCTGAAAAGCAGAGATGTGGCCTAAGGTTAGAATTGTTGGAAACCGTAGGTAAAGATGATGGCGAATCTTAATGAGAATTGCCAACACAGTAAACAAAAAAATAATAAAGAAAGAAAAGTTGAGCATGGTGGCAATTGCCACCACCCCGTTTCAAAGGGGGCGCTCCTATCCATCCATCCGCGCTTCGCCAGCCTAACCACACCTAACCACAAGTGAATCCTGAGAGTAGCCAGGCAGCCGTTGCCTTCACAACACAAGTAAGTTTAACCGGAGCTAAACCTCTCCCATTTTTCTTTTTAAGCATGAACCACGCTTGCCGGTTCTCCCCCTTTCCCATTTCCTTCATTCTGCCTGACCCGTCGGACGCGTTCCTCATATAGATGGATGGGCTACCCCGTGCGACAGTGCGTCACGCCCGCCTAGCCTACGTGCCCATCTGCCCCACACAACACCCCCCCCCCCCCCCCTATACTCCAGAACTCGATTCAGAAATCTTTAACGCTTAGAGTGGCACCAGTATTTCCCGTCAGCATATCAGTCGTTGAAATTTCTGCTACCACAGGGGTAATCGGCCGCTGTATTTTTGTCGCAATGTTTACTGTCTGGGGTAGAGCCACTCGCGCTCCTAAAGTTTATGTTCTATTTTTAACTTACAGTTCGCCTTCCACGCTATTTCCTACTGTTCCAGAATTACAGCGCTCTGTACTTTTTACTTTCATTACAGATATGGGATAATAATGGAACCTTTTGGCCTTGTCATTGTGACCGCTGGTCTATAGGCCTATGCTACCTTCGAATTGTTTGTTTGTTTGTTTGTTGTTTGTTTGTTTGTTTGTTTGTTTGTTTGTTTGTTTGTTTGTTTGTTTGTTTGTTTGTTTGTTTGTTTGTTTGTTTGTTTGTTTGTTTGTTTAATGTGCTTAAGACAGTACAGAAGTAGTGCCAAGGGGCAGAGGCAAAAGGCGATAGCAATGAACGCCTGACTGGGCCAGTATCCCTACAAAACTTGCAGCACAAACAGCACACACATAGGAATGACTGCAAATAAAGCAAACTTGCACATGAACAGAGGCAATCTGTCGATTACAGAGGAAATTAAAAAGAGCAGGATTGAAGCGAGCACTAAGTAGTCAAATTATACAATTGTGTAAACTAAGCACAAAATAAGTTGACAGAATAAGTTGAATAATAAATTACAGAACCAATCAGTGGGCATAAACTCATGCATTAGAAAATAATAAAATCACAGGACAACATTGTATTATGATAGGCTCTTCGCAAGCAGCATCATTGACCCAATATCTAGATATGCTTACAACTTATCCTGAAAATAAATTTTCCCGTTTTTCCTGAAGGAAATCAGGGAAGAACAACAATTAATGATTTCGATTAAAGGCGGGAAAAGATTCAAACAGTTAGGAATTTGCCAGTTGAGCAGTTGCATACCATAATTCGTTCTAATGAAAGGTTTAACAAAGGAGTGGTGTCTGAACATGTAATAAGGTAAATTCTTTGTGAAAGTAGAAAAGAAAAGTTCGCTATTTGCTTTCACCTCTAGATGGATAGCTTCGGAAAGCTGCTGGTAATACAAGGCTTCAAGTTTCAATATACCATCTTTAGCAGAAACCTCAGACAGTTCATAAGACGATAGGTCATGAATAAATCTTAAGCCTTTCTTTTGCATCAGATATAATTTATTAAGGATTGATTTTGAAGTTACGCCCCAAAAAAGTAGACAGTAAGTCAGCCGGGAATCAATTAAGGCGAAATCTAGCTGGCGTTTTAGGTTCTTTGGAAGGTAAGCTTGAATTCTGTTTAGCATCCCCAGCATTTGAGCAATACTACTTTTTACTGAATTTACATGTTCGCACCAGTGAAGGTTTTCATGAAATTTGACCCCTAAGAATTTATGCTCGGATACTCTTTCTAAAGTATGCAGGTTAAATTTCAATGTATACGCAAGAATGGTCCGCTTATTTTTAGGACCAAATAAAATATATTTTGTTTTTTTCACGTTTAAATTATGTTGATTAGCCTGAAGCCACTGAGACAGATTCCCAAGCTACATATTTGCGGTTACGCAGAGAGATGTTAAATCATCAGAAGAAAAGAAAACATTTGTATCATCCGCATAGAGAGTAATATCTTGGGTTTTGGAAAGTGAGACTATGTCTTTTACATATAAGAGAAAAATTACAGGACCAAGAATGGAGTCTTGCGGGACACCGAATTTTATCTCTCCGGTGTCTGAAACGATACTCTTTATTGTGACATATTGTTTACGATTTGTTAGGTAACTGCGGATCAGTTTAAGCGGAAGGCCTCTTATGCCATAATGAGGTAATATATGGTATACAGAATGTCATGTTTTATGGAATCAAATGCTTTCCTAAAGTCTAAAAATATACCTATGGTGTACAGTTGTTGCTCAGTATTATTGACAATTTTATCTGGGATTTTTAGCAGTGCTGACTCAGAGGATTTCCCTTTCTGGAATCCATATTGACAGTCAGATAGTAAGTTGTGTGGATTTAGATGATTAATCAATCTACTGTTAATAGCTTTCTCTACTACCTTTGAGAACAATGGAAAAATTGATATAGGCCTATAATTACCTATATCTTTCAGAGCTCCTCCTTTATGTATAACAGAGACTTTTGCTATGTTCATTTTTTCAGGAAAGATACCTGCCGCAAACACCAGGTTAATCAATCGACACAGCACATCGCATATCAGATATGCCACAGCCTTAATTGGCAACGCACTGATCCCGTCGAAATCAAACGCAGAGCTGTTCTTAATATTGTTGATTATGCTGACAATTTCCACGGGAGTAACAGGTTTTAAAAACATAGTGTTCTGGATACTATGTTTAATATATGTGGTAGCTTGTGGAGAGGATGATGAATTCATGGCACCAAAATCTAGGAAATGTCGATTGAATTCATTTGCAAGGCTTACGCCACTGAATAATTGCTCACCTAACTCCATTTCATTAGGCAACAGTTAGCGGGTTGTCTCAACAAGCTCTTTATTGTGCGCCACGTTTTTTGCGGATCGAAGTGAATACTGGCTAATTTACCAGTATAGCAACGCATATGAGACTTCTTTAAATCGGCCCCTAACTTATTTCTCCGTTTCTTAAACTTTTTTAATATCTCTATGTCTATCGATGATACGAACCTTTCAAAGAGTTCATTACGGGCTTTCATTCTGCACAGCAGGTCTTCAGTTATCCATGGCTTTCTTCCTTTCTCGCTCTTTTTGTGTATTACCAAAGGAAATGCAGTGTCATAAAGTTTATTCATTCGTTCCAGAAACTGGTTCTAAAACGAATTCGGATCTTCTAAACATATAAAAGCGCTCCAGTCTACTGATGCTACTAAATGGCGGAAATAACTAATGTTGTTTTTCGTAATGTTCCGCCTCGAAATAACTGGATCGATTTTCCGGTTTAGGCATGACGAAAAATTCGGGAGAAAGCGAAACTGCGCCATATGATCACTGATATTACTCATTAAAACGCCAGCTTCTATTTCATTTTCTCAATATCAAGATAAAGAAAAGTCAATCAACGTTTCAGTACATTCTGTAATTCTAGTGGGGGCCTCAATAATGTTAACGAAACCACAAGATACTAAAAGATCCGTGAATTCCCGGGCACGATCAGACACTTGAAAAAGATCGATATTAAAGTCGCCCATGATTGCAACAGGCATGTTCAGCATTGCCATCTGATACAGCATAAGTTCGAAAAGACGACAGAAATCATCAAACTGGCCAGATAGAGGGCGATAGATTACACCAAATATGAAAGAATGACACTTGATGAAAAGGGATTCAAAGCAAGGGTTTATAAAGCAGTGCTCCGGCAGGACCTTATAAGATAAGTTATGCTTAACGAAAAGGGCAACACCTCCTCCTTTTTTGTTTTGTCTGCAAACTGCTTCACATGAATACCCGTTATAATCTACTGTGTGGCGACTGCTAGTGAGCCATGTCTCGCTGAAGGCTAAAATGTTGAAGTCGTGCCTCAACGAGGCCAGTTGTAGGGCTAATTCATCCTTTTTGCTACTTAAACTGCGCACGTTTAAGTGATAGAAGGAATAAAAGCGAGACCTTTCCTTTTTTGAAACTGCAGTGCCGAAAAATACGGCATCATGATAAGAGTGTTACGGCGGTGACGTTTCCATCTTGACGTACTGGGCGCATGAGCAATTACAGCTTCTTTTTACACCAGTTTTTCGAGATCACTTTCAGTGTGAATCTGAATGATACCGGCACCTACATCTTTTCGCACAAGCACATGTCCATTCTTTTGCCACCTGAAGCGATAGCCTTTTTCTTCACTTTTTGCTCGCGCTAGCCACAAAAGACGTTTGTTCATTGCCGTAAGGTTGTCTAGAAACCATATAGGTCTGACGACATTGTCTGAAGCCGAGAGCGACTTCGCATCCACTTGTCTTTCAGATTGCTCGATGAAAACCGTGCAATAACAACGGAGTCTTTACCCGTCCTAGCTGGCACGCGGTGGATAGACTCTAAATTCGAATCCGTTAGTTCAGGCAGATCCAGTTTACATGCTAGGTCATTTAACTTCTCAAAGAGGTTTTCATTATCTTCCTTGGCCATGCCGTGAATTTCAAGGTTGTTTCAGCAGCTGTATTGCTCCAGACCGTTTAGCTGAAGCTTCATGTCTTTTACGTAAGGAAAGTTGCCAGACTCGATTGCTGCAACTTTTTTTACACATCAGCAACATCCTTGTCGTGAGAGTCCAGCTTTTCTAGAATTTTGTCATACTTGTCAGACACAAGAGCGATTGACGCCTCAATTCCATCTACCTTTGATATCAGTTCAGAAAGCACCTCCACCTTAGCCACTAGAGGAACAAGCAACGAAAGCTTTTCGTTTATGTCATTCAGCTTGGATTCAAGGTTAGGATTTTCCGGCGTTGTGGAAGTCGATTCACTCCGTTTCTTTGCATTTTCACAAGTCTTACAGTTCCAGTTAGCCTTTAAAGAGTCGGCCTTCCTGCGATATTGATTAGCACTGACACCGGAACATTCACCAATATGATATGCATATCGGCATGATATGCATGTAACTGACAATCCGTCGCTAGCTATTTCTTCATGGCCTGACAATCATTCCGACATATTGAGAATATATCAGTGCAGCAATAACCTGCAAGTTCGATGGAAAGCAGTTATTGACGGCACTTAGATCCGTCCGCTGCTGCTGCTGCGTGCAAGTGGCGATGTCGTCCCCAGTGTTCTTCTTATAGCTCGGCCGCCCGTCGTTGGACCAGCTGACTCGAAGTTCAGTGATAGGCCGGTAATCTTGATACGCTCCTTGGTGATGTGAAGCAGCACCGGCGATGCGAGGCTTGGCACGACCGGTGAAAACGCCTGCAAGTTCGATGGAAAGCAGTTATTGACGGCACTTAGATCCATCCGCTGCTGCTGCTGCGTGCAAGTGGCGATGTCGTCCCCGGTGTTCTTCTTATAGCTCGACCGCCCGTCGTTGGACCAGCTGACTCGAAGTTCAGTGATAGGCCGGTAATCTTGATACGCTCCTAGGTGATGTGAAGCAGCACCGGCGACGGGAGGCTTGGCACGATCGGCGAAAACGCCTGCAAGTTCGATGGAAAGCAGTTATTGACGGCACTTAGATCCATCCGCTGCTGCTGCTGCGTGCAAGTGGCGATGTCGTCCCCGTTGTTCTTATAGCTCGACCGCCCATCCTTGTGTCAGCTGACTCGAAGTTCAGTGATATGCCGGCAATCTTGATACGCTCCCAGGTGATGTGAAGCAGCACCGGTGATGCGAGGCTTGGCACGATCGGCGAAAACGCCTGCAAGTTCGATGGAAAGCAGTTATTGACGGCACTTAGATCCATCCGCTGCTGCTGCTGCGTGCAAGTCTCGTATTGTGCCTCGTATTTAATGTGTGTATCACTGCTACTACCTTTTTATAATGTTTTGTGGACGCAAACTGACGTCAAAGAAAGAAGACACATGGCACGCGCCGTTCTGACGACTGGTTTTACTGGAAAGGTATGGGATACTTAAATAAGATACAACAACGACAATAACAAAAACTAAAAGTTATTAATTTGAGCTCATAAAAGAAAACAAAATCAGAATTCCTGCAGATAGACTATTGCTTTCTTTGACAACCAAAGCGATGGCTTGTTAACTCCATTTCCATACGAGGCGATATGGAATGTTTCCATCACCTTTCTGGTTCTCTGTTTTGGAGCCTAAACAAGACGTGTTTTTTCAAACAGACAGACAGACAGACGTTTGGTTTAGGTTTGGTTTATTGGGGTTTAACGTCGTAAAACGACTCACGTTATGACGGACGCCGTAGTGAAGGGCTCCGGAAATTTCGACCACCTGGGGTTCTTTAACGTGCACTGACATCGCACAGTACACGGGCCTCTAGAATTTCTCCTCCAAAGAAATTGTATGTGTGTATGTATCCACCGGGATACATACATACATACATATACATACATACATACATACACACACACATACATACATACATACATACATACATACATACATACATACATACATACATACATACATACATACATACATACATACATACATACATACATACATACATACATACATACATACATACATACATACATACATACATACATACATACATACATACATACATACATACATACATACATACGCCGCCGCGGTGGCTCAGTGGCTATGGTGCTCGGCTGCTATCCCAAAAGACGCGGGTTCGATCCCGGCCGCGGCGGCTGGAATTTCTTTGGAGGAGAAATTCTAGAGGCCCGTGTACTGTGCGATGTCAGTGCACGTTAAAGAACCCCAGGTGGTCGAAATTTCCGGAGCCCTTCACTACGGCGTCTCTCATAGCCTCAGTCACAGTCACTTTGGGGCGTTAAAACCCCATAAACCATACATACATACATACATACATACATACATACATACATACATACATACATACATACATACATACATACATACATACATACATACATACATACATACATACATACATGCGTACATACATACATACATACATACATACATACATACATACATACATACATACATACATACATACATACATACATACATACATACATACATACATACATACATACATACATACATACATACATACATACATACATACATACATACATACATGCGTACATACAGACAGACATAGAGACATACGGACAGACACAGATAACAGCTATTGGGTGGAGTGGCGGCCGCGTTTCGGTGGAGGCGAAACGCAAGAGGCGCCCGTGTGCTGTGCGATGTCAGTGCACGTTAAGATCCCCAGGTGGTCGAAATTATTCCCGAGATGGCACTCCTTTCTCTCTTTCTTCTTTCACGCCTGCCTTCCTCCGTTCCCTTACGGCACGGTTCAGGTGTTCGCTGAGATATGTCACACGATACTGCGCCATTTCCTTTCCTCAAAAACCAATTTATCAATTTGCCAATATCATGAATCACGAAACAGGTGTGGGGAAAGCATGACCGTACACCACTCTAATGGGAAGTTTCCTTTCAACCTTGGGGTTCGAATAAATTGGCACATAATCAATCACTTTATTGTGACTTATTGTCTCCCTGGCAGACAGCATTAGCAGGCGGCCTTAATGGAGTAATTTTTAAGACGGTCTCAAATGCTCTTCCGTCACCTGCAAGTAATCGAATGATACGCGTGCCGACGTCTACTTCCACTGTTTTGTCGACCGCTTCAGAACGGGAGATAAAAAGCGCCTTAAAGTCCTGACAAGCCGTCTGGGCATGATACTTGCAACCGGGGATCGTGTTGCTCGGCAGCTCTTGCAACTTGCGCGGCAAGCGCGCACTGCTAAGACCCTTGCATGTTTCTTGGGCGAAAGGCAAGAACGAGTTTATAAGAACGTCTTCAGCGCAAAGTTTCGGTTTTAGTCGAGTGGCGTACTGCTCGTATCTAGAGCCCGCTGCAGTCTCAGCTTTCCGCAAAAAGATAGCGCTTATCGGAACCTCTTCTGGCTCGTTCCTCTTTTTTCTCTGATTAGGTGAGGCACACGCTGGAACTCCGCCAGTCGGCGGCAGTCGCTGCTCAAGGAAGCGGATGGTCAAGACACGATGCAGATTGTACAAGCAGCTCTTCTACTTCTTCTGGCTGCAGGATGTGAGTACAGACTACGGAGCGCGTGGAGTGCGTATTAGCTATGCTAGCTAAATACTTCTTGCTAGCCGTCAGCCACGCGAAGTTTTCAACTCGCTGAACGTTTTTGGGTACCACAAGAAACTGCTTATGGCCAGGCGAATGAGTAAAACGCACCGAAGATGTTACAAAGCGTGAGAGCAAAAGCTCTCTTGATTCGACGGTGTAGATGATGCCGGCGAAATATGTTGAACCTACAGTGTCAAAAATGACTTGGCGGATCCTCGTTTGCTATATTAAGACGGCTCATAATGTTCTGATTAAACGATAGGTGTTATAAAGGTAAGAATAGTTCTGATTAGCTGTGTAAAAGGGTTAAGTTGTCGCATATCAAGCGACTAGTGTAAAACGAACATCCAATGGTTGGGGGCAACGGGATGTGGCATGCTTGGCTACAGAGGGCAAGGTGTGCTGGGGAAGTTCTGTAATGGGATGCACTGGTTCCTATGGTAGAGAAGCATCGCGTATGAGATAAGCTCAGTCAAACCTCACTATAATAAAACATTTTATAACAATATAATGAATATAACGAAAGTGTAGTCGTTCCTCTTCGATAGTCCCTTAAGAACGGATACATTTGATGTCTATTTTTTTACAAAGTAAAATGTCCCTTCAGCAGAATTTAATGGACGTATATTGATCACGATTGGCTACTTAGCTCTGAGTATGTCAGTTATAAAGGGCGCCTAACACTTTCCGACCAGTTCGGCTTAGTAGCCTGAAATCGCGGAATATAACCTCCTCTCTCAAGCACCGCACAAAACACGGGAAAAAGTTCAGCGCCTCAAGTGGTGTCTACAAGTAACGCTGGTATTGGTAATTCGCGAGCGTGGTGATGTGCTGCCACTACTTTTCTTCGCTGAAAATTGAATACGCTGCCCCATGGAATATGCCACGCTGCTCGGGGTCATATAAATTCGCTGCTCCATCTGTACATCGGTAGAGCAGTGAAGGATATATCAGATCTCCTCTTTCCAACTTCCTCGCCGCACACGGCCCACTCCATGTGGTGGTTCAGTTTCCGTTCTTTCCCGATGGCCTCATTCTTTGGGTAAAAGAATTGCCATTAACTGCGGCAATGTTTTCATGCACCACGTATTTAAATTTTTTTCTCCTGTTGCTCAAATCGGCACTCTTACTTACAATGTTTCAATGATATGCTCTTTATGTAGACTGCAGATTTTTAATTTCATTGATGGGCTGAAGATGGAAATTTCTCTAGCCGCATTTGCAATCGTTCACCGCGACCCTGCTGTGATTAGATGACCACGGACTGCTTACACCGCAGCTCTCGTTGATACCAGTCCCGCCAGATAAACCACCTTTTATATTAGTTTCAACCGCGCATACCCAAACACTAGTTACTCTAATGCCGACTAAACCACTGAAACCAGTTTTCATTACGTTGATGTTCTCTTGGAGAACGGGGGAAACTGTAAAACCATTTCTAAAGATGCCAAAACCTGCCTGCCTGACGTGCAGGCCCACATCATTAGTAAAATCTACTCTGTCGTCCATTATTTTCGTGACAACTCCTAATTCATGCTCAAAATCGTCAAAGGTATCACTACCCATACTTTCTTATTCATGGCTTCATCCAAATTGCTTCGAAGCTTAATCTCTACGAATTATTCTAGGTACACCGCCAAGAAAACAAAAATAATTAGACAACGAATCTCATTCTATGTCAGGCACGTTGAAGAACTCCCGGTGGTCGAAATTATTCGAAGTCCGCCACCACAGCCTCCCTCATAGCCTGAGTCGCTTTGGTACGTTAAACGCAATGAAGCCAAATCTTATTCTTGGTTTTAACAGTATCACGGAGAACGTAAACAAAATTGTTAATAAAAAGTCTAATATCATTCAACAAAGCGAATGCCGTTATAAAATATTCACATCTGCACTCCTTGTGATTTATAGACGTCCCAAAGAGATTTAGGACTATCTAGATCATTCGGAGGCTAGCAACCCTAAATATGAAAGTCACCCCTGCGACGAAATTTCTGCTGTATTTCCACAACAAATACGAAATTAAAGTTTTAGCACGAAATCAATGAAAACTTTCTGTGCAATTTGTCTATTCTCTTAATGCACTATATGTAACAAGTAATGCACAGAACATTCGGTTCAACAATCATCGCGCTCATTGAAAGTCTCTTCCAAATAATTCCTCAGCCAAGCATGTGGACGCGTAGTTACTAATATATGCTCTACCTTGGAGGATTCCCCTAAAGATTGGACCAACACCGTTACCGCCTCGAGCAGTTAATCAATTGGCTCTCCCTCTACGGTATCCTTGCCGTCCGGATCGCTCGGTTGGTAGAGCGACTGCTCCAGTGAGGTGTTGGTATCAGGTTCCGACCCCGCCAAGGATTTTTTTTTCCAACTACGAAGCTTCTGTGAAATGCTGTACAGCCTTCATTTGTAGCCGTATGGCTAGGCTTGGGTGGATGCGAATGAGTAATTACACCTTGTTACAAGCTGGAGGAGTCTTATTGTTGTAGCCGCGGCGAGCGAAGCAGAGGCAGAGCGACTAAGCAACATGTTTATTCTGCATGCTGGGCCGTACAGATTAAGAGACACGCACGAGCGATCTGCTCGCTGACTTCTTAACAAGTGCAACGCTCCCCCTCTCGGCGTTGCCATTCACACACGTCACAGCATCACGTGACACTACATACCAATCGCGCACAAGGCGATCACATGATACTTCACTTATGAGAAATCCTGAAAGATATCTACAACGCCTGCATAGCCACCATAGCCATCCATAGAGACAGCAATCAAATTTCAAAAAGAAAAGGTGTCAGGAAGGGAGACACGACCTCTCTAATGCTATTCTCAGCCTGTTTACAGGAGCTATACACAGACGTGGATTGGGAACTGTTGGACTTAAGAGTCAATGGAGAATACCTCAGTAATCTGCGGTTCGGTGAGGACGTCGCCTTGCTAAGAAACTCAAGGACGAATTGCAAAGCATGAACAATGTCTTATACCGGCAAAGTAGAACGCTGAGTCTAAAAATAGACGAGAGTAACGTCATATTCAACAAATTCTGAAGGGAACAGCAGTTTGCAGTTGGTAGCGACGTACTTGAAGTGGTAAGAAAATGTGTCTACATAGGCCAGGTAGTTACCGCAGATCCAAATTGCGAGAGAAAAATAATTAGAAGTCTAGAATGGGGTGGGGCGCTAATGGCAGGTTCTTTCAAATCATTAATAGCAGTTTACCGATATCCCTCAAGAGAAAAGTATACAACAGCTGTATCTTACTGGCACTCACCTATGGGGCAGAAACGTGGAGGCTAACAAAGAGGGTTCAGCTTAAACTGAGGGCTACGCAGCGAGCTATGGAAAGAAAAATGATAGGTGCGCGCCCCTCATAGCCTCAGTTGCTTGGGACGTTGAACCCAATAAACCAAATAATGACAGGTGCAACCTCAAGAGACAGGCAGAGACCGGAGTTAGTCAAGAAACAAACGCGGTTTAATGACATCATAGTCGAAATTAAAACGATTTGGACTAACACAGGGCATGTAATGTGAAGACAAGATAACCGATGATGTTTAAGGGTAATGGACAGAATACAAAGAGAAGGCAAGCGTAGCAGTGGGCGGCAGAAAGTTAGGAGGGCGAATGAGATCAAGAAGTTTGCGAGGATAAGGTTAATTGGAAAGATGTGGAAGACGCCTTTCTCCTGCAGTGGGCGTAGTCAGGTTGATGACGATGA
This sequence comes from Amblyomma mixtum, assembly GCF_055824585.1. Classification (NCBI taxonomy): domain Eukaryota; kingdom Metazoa; phylum Arthropoda; class Arachnida; order Ixodida; family Ixodidae; genus Amblyomma; species Amblyomma mixtum. Next base: position 116,692,267 of record NC_143013.1, read on the forward strand.
TGATTACAAATCTACTCCACCTTGAGAGATTCCAGTAAACACTCAGCCAGCACTCGTTAACAAATCAGTTCGCCGCGCTAACGTACACTGAAGTCGTCATCTTTTATGTTGAAAAATAAAAAGGGACATGGGCACTTACTGAAGATAACCAAAAAATACTGATCACCACAGTACGTCGTCTAGAACTCCACGACTCTATAGAGCATGTTTAAACCTTATATGGCCAACGAAAAATGCAGCTTCTTGTCACCATGTTGCTAATGTCCTGCAAATTAAGCTGCAATCCATTTTTGGCGATCCGGAAAGTTTCGCAAGAGATTCCACAATATATTTCAAACCTCTTTGCGGTGCTTATATTGCATTGCCATTTCGGTGCCATGGAACACGCGCTAAGAGCGAATATTAGCTAACTGAAGCGGGCCTCTAGAATAACTTTTTTTTTTCATTTCACTTACCGTCAATCAGATAAAAGCATTACAGGGGGGGGGGGGGGACGCAAATATACCAAGGCCTAAAATTGAAACTACACAAAATGCAAACAGAAATGCGGTGCTAATCTAAAACATCAGAACAAATGCAAAAACAAGAGTACAAAACAAAGCAAAATTCAAACCGAAATATGGTGATAACCTGAAACAGGTTGGTACGGTAGAGGTGACATGGTGAACGGTGAACAAGAACAGCATCTGCAATCGACTGGACATCGTCTGGAAGGTGCTTCCAGTCACGGGATGTCCACTGGATGAATGAATGAAAAAAGTTTCTGGTACGGGTTGCAGGATGAACTTTGGGAACGTGATCGAGGCGATCATGTCAAGAAGTGGGAATGACGGGGTGACAAAATGGAAGACTGATGAATTGGTGAGCTAGGTTGTGATGATTAAAGGCTTAAGAAATGAGCAGATTCGAGATACGTTTCTGTGATGTTCAAAAACTGGTGAAGCAGCAATTTATGCGAATTATGAATGGCTGATGCCTTGAAGTAGGTTATTGCTCTATAATACCACGAATGCGCATGTCCCCCTCTTTTCGTGGCTGTCTTTTTCTTGTAGCGCAGTAGCATAAATCTAGTAAAGAAATGGGAGTGATAGGGAGTTTTTTATAGCTGTGAAGCAGCTTGTGTGGTTATAGGGAGATAAGATGAAGCGTTCCGAATTATACCCAATTAGTTCGAGAGAATATGTAAGTGTCGAGAGTCAAAAATCCCAGAGAGATGATGCATATCAAAAATTAAGGCCTAGCTAATGCCATGTACAGAGTTAGTTTTACAGCAATATGTGTAATAAAAACATTCGACCTCGACAGTCTAGAGCACGATTTGCGATGCTAATCATGTATTCGATGCGGCGCTTCCAAGTAAGGTCAGATGTTATGTTCACGCCTACATACTAATACTAGAAATTGCTTCCAGGTTAGTTTCATTAATAACTTATGCAGCAAGAACCGAATTAGTATGCGACAAGCGCATAATAATGTATTTTTAATGTTGAAGTGCATCGGTCATGTGTCATACTTTCACACCAATAAAAAAAAACTTTTTTTCATTATGTAGTGTCAAGACGTCAGTGTGTTTAGTGATTTAATGGTAAATAACACAGTAGTCAGCGAATAAGTAGAGTAGGAAAACAAAGCAGCTAGGCCTGTCACTGATATGAATTAGGAGAATAGGACATCATCGAACCTTGCGGTACACCAGATGTCTAAACTGCAAGTGAGTTCACATTATCTACGGAGGAAAACTTACTCTGTTCACGTTACTATCTGATGTTGTATGTTGATACGTTAAAGGATGATTAATAAGATATAGTGACAAATTCCCTCAAGGGCTTTGGCGAAATAAAAAAAAAGCAATCAGCCTGACAGTGGGAGTTGAGAACCAGGAATCGAGAATGTTTAAATGATTGTGATTGCGCATGGCATGAATATGATTTCCGGAAGCCGTGCTGCGATGCAAGAAAGCTTGGTCGTTCGAGTGAGATAGGTCGACAGCTTAATGGAGGATTTTCAGTCGTCGTGGAGTACACCAATGTCAGGAATCCGCTGAAACTGTTTCCATAATACTACACAGGATTACAATTCTGTTCCTTTCAGAAACTTAGATGCAGTGTTATCCGCACTAGAAGGCTCGCGGAGTGCAATTTGAAGGAATATATTGTTCCGTTATACGTCACTAACAATTGTAACAGGTTACGTTAGTGTAAATTGACAAAGTAAATATAACGGAGGCTGAGAACACGTAACAAGAGAAAAACATGATGCAAATCATTAGTGTAAATTGAAAAAGTAGATATAATTAGGAACAACAAATTAGGAATTAACAGCAGCAAGTACATTGAGCTCGTCCCGGGTTGTTCGACACGATCTTACCATTCTTCAAAAGTGAAGGAATACTCATGCCACACTGAAACATACAAGAATTCTTTCTTCCCCCGTACTGTGCGGGAATGGAATGTCCTCAAAACGAATATTGTAGAGGCTTCTACTGTGGAGTCGTTTACGGCGTCGCTTAGGAATTTGTAACAATTTTGCAGCATTCAACATTTCCTTTCTTTTCTTTCCCCAGTGCTCATTTTGACGCGAGATGTCTAACATTGTATAATGTTCACAAAATGAACAAGGGAGGGGAAAACCTCAGGTTGCTAGAGCCAACGTTTCGACAAGGGGACTTGTCTTCGTCTGGGCAAAGCGTTCATCATCGGCAGGGATTATATAGGGCCTTCGCTCCGAGGAGGAAGGCCCCTGGGGTGGGGAAGGAAAGTGGTGTGGGAGGGGATGCGTGTCAGGAAGTGGAGGGATGTGAATCATCATTCGCTAGGCTGCAATAGTGCAACAACCTATATCCGGGGGGTATGCAATGAACAAAAGGCTTTGAAGGGGCTGCGACAGGGGAGGGGGGAGGCGCTGGGTGAACCTGCAAAACTCAGATAAAAGGATTAGTCAGCGTGGTACAGGGAAATGAGGACAAGGGAAAAAAAAAGGGGGGGGGGGGGGGCTGGCACTGGAAGGAGAAAGGAAGGGGGGCATTTCCAAGGAAGGACAAGGCAGGGGGGGGGGGGGGGAATGGCTCGTGTTCAGAGAAAGCCAAAAAGTGGGGGCGGAGGGGGTAACAGGAGTGTCATGGTTTCCGAGAACTGGTAGCAGGGGATTAGGAGAAAAAAAAAAAAAGTGAACAAAGGAAGAGGGTGACAAGGCCGGAAATGGGGTGGAAGATATGACTTGGGAAGGGTGCAAGGAGCGACAATATACTTATGTGAGGTTCTAGGAAATAGTCTGACCACGTGCAAGACATTTGTTAATTTAAAATTATGCTGACCCTGGAATGTACCTGAGAGATTCCAGGTTTCCTCTGGACATGTTGATCCCTGTTGGTTGCAGTGTTTTAAATTTGTGGATTAGGAATGCTTCTCTGTATTTTCTGTCCCTAGTCGATTTGAAGCCTGACTGAAGAATGAACAATTTGAGTTCGTCGAATTTGTGATGGCGTTGATTAAAATGGGTCGACACTGCCTTCTTTTTTTTTTTTCTCCTAATCCCCTGCTACCAGTTCTCGGAAACCATGACACTCCTGCTACCCCCTCCGCCCCCACTTTTTGGCTTTCTCTGAACACGAGCCATTTCCCCCCCCCCCCCTGCCTTGTCCTTCCTTGGAAATGCCCCCCTTCCTTTCTCCTTCCAGTGCCAGCCCCCCCCCTTTTTTTTTCCCTTGTCCTCATTTCCCTGTACCACGCTGACTAATCCTTTTATCTGAGTTTTGCAGGTTCACCCAGCGCCTCCCCCCTCCCCCGTCGCAGCCCCTTCAAAGCCTTTTGTTCATTGCATACCCCCCGGATATAGGTTGTTGCACTATTGCAGCCTAGCGAATGATGATTCACATCCCTCCACTTCCTGACACGCATCCCCTCCCACACCACTTTCCTTCCCCACCCCCGGAGCCTTCCTCCTCGGAGCGAAGGCCCTATATAATCCCTGCCGATGATGAACGCTTTGCCCAGACGAAGACAAGTCCCCTTGTCGAAACGTTGGCTCTAGCAACCTGAGGTTTTCCCCTCCCTTGTTCATTTTGTGATCGCCAAGGACCATCTACCGCACCCTCTCTCTACCATTGTATAATGTTGTTTCTTTTTGTCGTTCATTTTTTCGGTATTGTGTGCTGAGTTGCGTGTGCCTCAAGGAGGTTTTCTTTTTGTCAAAGTGTATTTTACACCCACTCCTGCTTAAGGCTTTGCAATAAAGCCAGCACTCTTCTGTAAATAAAAGTAAATAAATAAATAAATAAAAATAATGCAGGCTAAAAACTTGTAACAAGAGAAAAACATGATGCAAATCATTATTCTGCATTGAACACATTACAACAATGAATTACTCTTTCTACGCGCTGCAAATTATGATTTCCTATATGACTCCTGTACTCCCATCGATCATCGTGGCGATCAAGAAAATTTAATTTGGTGCGCCAAACATTCAATATTTTCAAGTTATTTTGGATTCTCACAGAACTGCAGTGGTGGTGGTGAAAAACATTTATAATGCAATAAATATTTACAGAGAGGTGATTGGGGTAGGCCCTATTGGCCCTTTCCCCTAACAATACTAGGCGGAGCCCCTATTCCGGGGCCCCATTTGCAAGCAACGCCGCCCGCGTCCGGTGAGCCAAGGCCTTTTGGGTCTTTAGGTCCTGACAGCCGAGCAGGGCCGCCTCCCAGTCCTCTCTGGTGGGGTTGGGGGGGATGGATGGGTTTGATTGACACGCCCAAACCATGTGGAAGGTGTCAGCCACCTCCCCATAGAACTGGCACGTGCCATCAAAGGATGCGTTGAAATGTTTAAGTACCGCCGGGCACAGTACAGTGTTAGTAAGAATTTTGATGAGGAGGCGCTCGTCAGCGCGATCCAGTCCCTTACAAGGGGCCGGGTAGCACCGGTGCTCCTCCTTGTAGTAATCGGTGATGTGTTTGAATGTAAGGGCCAGATTGTCTGATTGGGAGTAGGCGCCCAAGGACAGGGAGATAGCCCGGGGAGAGAGTGCGCGGGCGGCCTGATCGGCCTGTTCGTTTCCCTGGAGGCCCTGGTGACCGGGGGCCCAAATCAGGTTGCGTGGAGTTGGATCTTCGCATCGGCAGCTATATTCCAATATGCGCCAGGCAAGCGGGGGAGCCCAGCCCAACTCATAGTTCCGACAGGCCCCTCGCGAGTCGGTGATGATGTGTTTCGACTTGGGAGTAGTGAGAGCAAGAGCAATGGCAATCTCCTCCGCGTGTGTTGCGCTGTAGGCTTTGAAAGTGAGCCCGTTGACTGTGTTTGTGTTGTGTACGACTGCGGCCGTGTACCACACCCCGTGGTGTGGGCCGGCAACGTCCACGTAATACACATGTTGTTGGTTACCATAGTATCGCGCCAACGCTTCCGCGCGCGCCTGGCGACGACCGCTATGGTCTTCTCTGGACATGTTGCGGGGAAGGGGTCGGACCCGGAGGGCGCGTCTCCAGGGTTCTGGCACTCTCTCCCTTTCCTCAATATGGTAGTCATGTTTGATGTGTAGCCGGTCCAAGAGGCGGCGACCGGACGTGGTCTGTGCAAGAGGCGTGTATTGGTTGACTAAGTGGGCTTCTCGAAGCTCCCGGAATGTGTTTACCACGCCCAAGGCCAGAAGTCGCTGGTTGGACGTGGTGACCGGGAGGTCGAGAGCCCGCTTGATGACTTTCCGGTGGATGACCTCCAGTTGGTCATCATCATGTTTGCGCAGGTGCAAGTAAGGGGTTGAGTAGAGGATTCTACTCGTTACGAAAGCATGGGCAAGCCGCAGTGCATCCTTGCTTCGTAATCCGCCCCGCTTGTTGGAGACCCGGCGGACCATGCGGCCCACCTGGTCTCCCACCGTGCGAAGTTTGGCTAGGGTGGTGTCGACTCTGCGTTGGTGGTGTATGAAGAGACCAAGGACGCGGATTTCCTTGGACTCCCGGATCGGTCCCGAGGGAAGACTGATGCAAAGCGGGGTTGTGTCCCGAGGGGGGGGACGTATGTGCACAAATTCTGATTTAGATGGGGCGCACTGGAGTCCGCAGTAGGCCGCGTAGTCGTCGACTAGGGTCGCCGCTGCTTGCAGGCAGGATTCCATGTGGCCCAGGTTACCTTGCGTGCTCCAGATTGTAATGTCATCCACATAAAGAGCGTGATGTATCCCGGGCAAAGAGGACAATTTGGAGGGAAGATGAAGCATTGCCAAATTGAAGAGGTGAAGCGCGTAATGGAAGCCGTAAAAACTCAAAGTGCTTCGTGAACTTTTCCGGGCGTGGCTTTCAGCGTTGAATTTCACATGAATTACCCCTCTTGTGCCGTCTATTCTCGCAAGCTTTCACACTTGTGGTGAAGGCAAGAGTAGCAAATACGGATTTATAATTACAGACACAAGCTTTGAAGAAAAGGATTTCACATGCGAGCTCACTGGCACCACCCTTGCAGCATATTTAGTGTGCGATGGTAATGTGGACTGCGAAGGTAACACGGACGAGAACGAGGAGCTCTGCGGTAAGTCTCCGTGAAAAAACATGCGTGCACAGCACGTCACCTAATATTTGAAATTCCAATTCCCAAGCATCGTTCCCCTCAAACTCTTTTTACCCTATGTTAAGCTATTCACCCTCATATTACACATACAATAAGTGTTTACGATTCAACGTATCGTAGCACCATTGGTCCCATAGAAGTCGCTCAAAACATTGCTCTATGAACATTCTTATTCGTTAACCGGCAAGCATCAGTTCAATTTGCTCATCCTTTACACCATGTACCACCTTTGAGCATCTGTATTAAGTACGATGTACTGATAATACTTCATAACCTGAATAACAATATGACTGATTGTCCTTCACTAATAATAACAGCACCAGCAAGTACTCGCTGCGTACATTATATACCACAAGTGCCCAGCATAAGAACAAACTGTGGATCATTTCTGTTTCCCAGGAGAGCAAGCTGGGGGCTAGCTGGTGACACATGTGGTGAAGAAGTCAGCCTCCCCCCCCCCGAAAACAAAAAATCGGACGAGGGGCTGAAGAGAGGACACATGCGCTCCTGAATGTCTTATGAGTCCTCTCGTCTGTCCCTCGTCCGTTCTTTATTTTTTTGCGCTGACTTTTTCACAACATTCCTGCTTCCTTTTGTTGCGATACAGTTATGAATCAAGTTGCTAAATACCACAGCGTCAAGATGTTTCCGCTCATATAAAAACACCTTGCGAAAAGCGGCTTTAATTTTACTCCAATCACTAACCACTACGTTTCTGTAGTAAGCAACATGCGCTTTCTTCTGCTGATTATTCGCTGAAATTTGTGTTTGTTACATACGAAAGCTGTATTTCAGTATTTCTTTATGTTTTTTTGTGTTATATGCCGCTCAGACTGACAAAACATCAGAAGCCAGATCCAAAGACCCCTTCCACAACTCGGCTCGGGTTCTGGGGTTCCATCTGTATGAAAACACTCATGTACCTTTCTTCTCTCAATAACCAATAATTTATTGATAATTGATTAATAAAAAAATAAACTTGTCAACTGCACAAGGTATTTTTCCAAGAAAAAATGAGCACGTAACTCTCTCATGCTTTTATTCAAGCTCTAAACTTCTTTGGAGCGAAAAGTTTAACTGAGTTGTACAAATTTTCCAGCCCCAACGGTTTACTTGTATCAAGAAACGAGGCTTTCAACCATGTCGATAACAAACGCTTCTGTACTGCTTGCCTGGAGCATTGGCGTCGCGAAGAGAACAAATTATTCACTGGAGTTGAGTGGATACATCGTGACAGGAAGGTCGAAGTCTCACTCCTTCCAGAAGAAGCTATCAGAGCTGGACGTCCCGCACCATACATACCTGGTACAGTGGCTGAAACCGTGGACGGTCTACACTTTCATTGTGAGGCCTCTCTACGCAGAAAGTAACAACCATGAATCCACCCAAAAGCTTGGCAGAGCAAGTGTGCTGGCCGTCCGAACTCGTGCTTCCGGTAAGTTTTTAAAGAATTCGATAGGATTTTTTTATTTATTGCCGTACTTCGACGAAACACTGCTAAAATTACAGGGACACTCACAAAACCTTGACACCAGCAACCTGCCAGATCTTCCTGGCAATCCTGTCAGCTTCAAAATTCTCTCAACCGCCTCAAATTTTCCACCCTGGGCAGACAATCACTGTTGGGAAGGGGAGCATTTTTGGAATGTTTTGCAGCTAAAATTCACAAAGAAAGGCTATCTGCTTTATCCGCACGGCATCAGATATTTGTGCATTGAAAATGAGTATGGTTTCCGCTTCACCAGATAGTGCTCTGGAGCCTCCATAGTATAGGGCGCTCCAGAATGGCGGGTTATTACTGCGATCCTGACGCGCGACCAGCCCACATGTATTTTCGGGATAATGTACGAAGATTTTTGGAAGTGCTGGAATCACGGTCAGAAAATTAAATAGAAGCCTGAAGGTAAAAGAAATTACTTAATATATTCTTCTTCCCAGCTTGGAGTGATTACTACAGAGTGTTATTTTGGGCGGGACCATTTTGAAATAGGCAACGTTCCCTGTATTTCATACGAAGCGATTTTAGATGTTTCGTGCTTTCCTTTTAAGGCTTCTGTCATACATCTCACAAGTTTTTGCAGCTCTTTTGCTAAGAAGTTCGCGTATTTTTATATGCCGTATTCTTTTCCTGACTTTGACGCTGTATATGTATCAGCAGCGCGAACACCACACAGGAAGAAGAAGGAGAAGAAGGTAAAGAGCGCTGAACTTCCAACTTCCGCTGGCCTAGACGCTACGGCACAGTTAATTCGGAAGGTGATTTGCCATCGATTAAGCATTCTCGATAAAAAGCGCAAGAAGCTAATTTTCTCACTCGCTGCAAAGTACGGTTATCATTCCTGCCATGCTCTACCCGAGGATCAGCGTAGGACGGCTCTATGTAGCTTTGGTAAGAAGCTTCGCTGATAGTAATGAAAATGATTATTGAGACGTTTAGTTGTGCTTCACGTGCACAGTCCATAATAGGATTCGCACGAGAGACCCGGGCAACATGAAGACAGGGTATGCGTGGTACTCATAACTGATCACTGCAATTAAGTTCTGGCATGTGTACCAAAGAAAGCAAAAGTAGAAAAACGAGAGACGTTAAGGTATTAAACAGACTGTCTAACGTGAACAAAAATCTAAACGACGATACTATCTCCGACCAGATCCTATTTTAATCAGCCTTACAAATCTAAGCAGACAGTGCAGCGCCGCAGGAAAAATGAAATGGGCAACGATAAAGCACGTTGGAGCAGTTTACCGGCCCTCCCACTTGGCTTAACTTAACACCACGTATGCGCATGCTTAACTGCACGCAACCTCTTTGAAACGAAAGCTCCCGCTCAAAGCGTTGCCTGATCGTAGTGAATGGTACAAGAAGACTCTGTCGTTTCCGCCTTGGCCGTCGTAGCAGCGCTTCAGGAACGACCCACTGCACGGCGCCCTATTGCTTGGGAATGCTGTGGGCAGGACAACTGGAGGAGGATGGCGGAACGCAATTGACTTTTGATCATTACCTGCTGTTTTCTCTCACCGCGAGTGTTCTTATCTGCAGTTTAGGTGGGAAAGGAAGACTTACTCCGTAGAAGTACCCGTATGCCCAAGAACATGTCTCTACACCGGGCGCCTGGGCATGCAATGCCGACAAAGGTCGTACCCTTCGCGCTTGCGTAGTTCAAACTGAAGGCACAGCGCACAAAGGACGGTACTAAGGCAGAGACACCTTCGCACTTTGTCCGAATGAGCCTGGCAAGTTCTGAACGTCCCTAAATAATGACTGTTGCGATAGAGAAGAAGCTACCTGACGAAGCCTGTAGTATATTATTGAGTACCAAGTTGCTAAGCTGACTGCCAGATATAATAGACTATGAGGTGAATACATTTTTAGGATGCTTACAATAATAAGAGGCTGTGCATGTCAGGACAAGTTTGCTTGATTCATGGTTACTCCAAACTGAACATACGTAGCTAAGCAGTAAGTTTTTTTACTCAAATCTGTCAATTGAAATGTCCAGAAATTCGAGCAATAGTTCAGTGCAATCGCAAAGTATTCTGAGCCATTGAACCACTCAATCGAATATGAGCATGCTAAGGTTGCTGACGGCGAGCCCAATCCATTCAAGCGACAGCTTAGAGGGTCCTGGTGCATATAAAACATACCAGCAAATGTAAACCGCTCTCAATGTTCACTTCCATCAGTATATGAACATGGCCTTCGTGATACTGCAAAGCCCAACCCCCGACAACCTGCGGCGTCCCAACTCAGCTCCTCAACTCCGTTGACACCCACTGCGGCGTCCCCGCGATCCCATTGGGACCTATTTTGTCTCACACGGCGGCGACTACCAGTGGCAGTAGTTAAAAAAAGCGCGTCTCTTGCTTCCACCAGTTAGCTCTGAAAAAGGTGCCGAGTTGCCGCCGAAACATTGGTTCTCATACGATACTTTGGTAGAGGATCAAAATTTTTTTTCTCAGAAATTCGCCTCTCGAGCAGGCAGATTTCTGCCTTTGTTCGCACTAAACTGGTAGTGTCTGTAGTCTAGCCTTGGTTGAATCTCTGAAGTGAAATGCAATGTTCTGGCAGATGCCATAGAATCTCCTGTACCAGCTAGAATGCCGCCATTTCGCCACGCATAACGCATTCCGTCATGCCTTTTCAGCACCTCAGATGCCCGCCATGGTACAAGAGCTCTCAACAAAACAACGAGACGTCGTGCTCAGCATCGAGGGCCCACCGGCATGGAATAGCCAGCCGGATGGCTTTCATCTTCGGTGGCGGGCAACTAGAGACCTCCTGAATGGCGGAGCAGGAGAGATGTACATACCGGTCGGCACTGAGTGGCCGCCCAAAGAGAACAAGATCAACGTCACACTGCAGCTACAAGGCTATTCGTGGTACGATCTGTTTGTCACAGCTGTTGGAACAGACGAGAGAGGAAACGAACTTGTTAGTCCAGAACTGACGAAGAAGATCTCTGTGACCCTAGGTAAGATATATGCGTCTCGTACGAGAACATACATAGATATACATCTCGTACCAAAGGTGCTCTTCTGCGCTCCGAAGTTTTGTTCGAGACGTCTCGCCTTGTCAACGCGGCGTTGAACTCCGCAGCAGCGTCTCTGAAAGGAGCTCCGAATAAAGTTGCGTTATCCCTAGGATGTTAACAAATGCCACTTTGCAAATAACCTCAAGCGAGAATTTTTCAATATTTTTTGTGGAAGCTGAGTTATCTGTAGTCAAAATTTGAATTTACGTGTTATCGCGCCTTTCTCTTTCCTGTCGTAACTTTTTGTGGCTGCAATGTCGGCACTCCTCGACCGGCCCCATCCACTGGGTCATTCCGCTGTCTACCGGGGGGAGCTGCGTGACGTCAGAAAGAGACGTCACGGCGAACGAATGACAGCCCTCCACTGCTGACGTAAGGAGCGCTGCATAATGCACTGCGCGCGGATTAGGGCGAAAGCTCGGCACCGCAGGTCGCCGCGAGGCCTGGAAGCGCGAATTCTTAAAAATATACGGTAAATGATCGGTTCGCTTTTCTAAAAGTCTAAATGTTTAGTTCCCCCCTCCCCTCCGGATATAAACGTGTATGTCAATGAATGATCCGTCAAAGAGGTACAAACCATGAGAATACTGGGGTTGTATTTACAAACAAATGGTTTGGTTTACTTTGTTTATTAGAGTGCAATGTCCCAAAACAACTAAGGCTATGAAGACGCCATAGTGAAGGGCTCCGGAAATTTCGACCACCTGGGGTTCTTTAACGTGCGGTGACATCGTACAGTACACGGGCCTCTAGAATTTTGCCTCCATCGAAATTCAGCCACCGCGGCCGGGATCGAATCCGCGTCCTTCGGGTCAGCAGCCGAGCGCCGTAACCACTGAGGCATCGCGGCGGTTTCAAACAAATGGAAAGAATAATGACACACTCACTAAGCTAAAACGCACGGTTTGTGCCCATTTATTGGCACTAACAGCGAGATTAGCCAAATCCAGAACTGGCAGGAGTACTCTAACCAGGCTTGGAATTAACTTTCAGCCTACGCATCAAGACTCTAAAGTAGACTTGCCCCGAGACAATACGGCAGCCTTAGTACTCAAAACACTTCCCAAAAACATGCACCCCATACACCATGGGGTTAGTCCCGGCCGCGGCGGCTAGAATTTCTTTGGAGGAGAAATTCTAGAGGCCCGTCTACTGTGCGATGTCAGTGCACGTTAAAGAACCCCAGGTGGTCGAAATTTCCGGAGCCCTCCACTACGGCGTCTCTCATAGCCTCAGTCGCTTTGGGACGTTAAACTCCATAAACCAAACCAAACCATGGGGTTAGAAGACAAGCATGAGCCAAAAACTCACACAATAAATACGGACAATGCACCGGAACAATTTATGTAGATGCGGCAGAATAGAAACATAAGAATGTCTTTGCAATTGTGGCTGTGAACGAGAACGGTGACCACATCGTCTCGTCCACAATCAAAACGAAATCCTATCAAACCGCAGATGAGACGGCTATAGCCCTCGCCCCCAAGAGAGAATCAATCTCAGCTGCTCCAAAATGGCTATCAATAATTTTGCAAAAGGATGAATTACGAACAACTCCCTTAGAATTCTTAACGCCACCAAATTCTCACCAAATTATTCCGAACTGATATGGGTCTCAGCCCATTCGGGGATTGTGGAGAACGAAGCAGCCCACAATAAAAATCGAGGTTTTGTCGACCGGGAAGTGAATCAGTCTGGCTCCCTGAATTTCACGAAGGGCTCCATGATCACATATCATGTTCTAACCAATCATTTTGCACTGGAGAGGAGAACTTTCCCTCTTTGGACAAAAGCCTTACTAAAGATCAGGAGGTTACTTGGCGTCGTCTACAGACGAGATCGATAGGCATCCCATTACTCCTCGCACATATTTATCCTGATCTATACCACCCAAACTGTAAACACTGCGGCCAACGAGCGAACTATGATCACATCCTATGGGATTTCAAAATAGAGCCACCTCCGGGTGATCTAGTTACCGCTCCTTCTTTCTTGCGGTAGGAGACCATGCTGGCTAGCTACGACACAACAACGCAAGTTCTGGCGATGGAGTGCGCTGACAAAGTCCTCGAGGGCTATGTACTCTCGACCTCTTAACGCAACCCCAGCGCCAAGCTCTTTCTTACGAATAAAATTTTTCACAACCAATCAATTAACCGATCAATCAATCAGTCAGTCAGTCAATCTCTTTCGAGGTCCTGTACGCGGCATGAACACTCGGTGGACCGTGCTCCACATAATCAAGTGTATTTGGTTTATTGGAGTTTAACGTCCCAAAGCGACTCAGGCTATGAGAGACTCCGTAGTGAAGGGCTCCGGAAATTTCGACCACCTGAGGTTCTTTAACGTGCACGGACATCGCACAGTACACGGGCCTCTAGAATTTCGCCTTCATCGAAATTCAACTGCCGCGGCCGGGATCGAACCCGCGTCTTCCGGGACAGCAGCCGAGCGCCGTAACCACTGAGCCACCGCGGCGGGTATAATCAAGTGCATTATAGCCAACCTCTAGCACATTTTCCAGGGACCCTTCAAGCAAAGGCAATGGCGCAGTAACTGTCTCCTACCTAGTTGGACACCTCAACCGCAGTCACAGCTGGCTGGCGAGGTGGGCAGGGAGGAAAAGAAAGACGCGGAACAGCGTAAGGGGAGTTGGGGGGGGGGGGGGAGGAGTGATGGTCGGAGTCAAAAGAAGAAAGATATGCCGCGGCTCCGGCGAAGCCCTTCACTACGGCACCCATTTTTCCCTTCCTTATTTCCTTCATTCCTTTATCTTTTCCGTCATTGCGCTGTTCTTCGTCTTTTGAAAGCTTCACAGCTGACTCCGACTGACGCTCTCGGCACTGCAATCTCATACGTTGTTCTCTGTGTATCCGCTTTCTCAATGTCATTATTACAAGTTACATCAAACTTATGGGCAGTTGCCAAAGACAGCTTCGGAGATAACGTAAACGGACACTAAGAATAAACTGGAAAATATTTTTTAAACTTGTTTAAGCACATCTCGCGCATGTAGCAGGTCCTAGAGGAAAGCCCCGTGCATTTGAAGACCGCCGCACTAAGGAAAGTACCTGCAAATCGTGTTGTTTGCTAGTCTGACGACGACAGTACTTAATTGTTTGCGGTACTTAGTTCTCCATTGAGCGACATCGGTCCTTGTCGTTGGAAACAGCACGAAGAAGGGGACCACGCGTCTCGTCTTTGCGCTGTTTCCAACATGATAGTCGTTGGCTCAGTAATTCAGGCACCAGGCTACTGAGCTGGAGTCCCCGCGCCAGACGGCGGCCGCGTTTAGATGGAGGAGAATAGTGCCCGTGTGCTTTTAATCTTTCCACTCGGGAGAGTGAATGGCGGGAGTGACAGCAGCCGGTTAGTTTTCCCCAGAGGAACGGTGCTGTAACCGTCTTGCTTTACGCTGGACGCCTCAACCCCAAAAGCGTTACGCCGTTGCCGTTGTCCCCGTAAATGACCTATACAAAGCTAATATAGCTCTCGCTGTATAAAGGTGTACCAGCTGCAGCTTGCATTCGGACTTACCAAGCTGATATCGACCGCTTCTATCGTAAAATGCATCTAGTTAAGCGGCTTGTTTGACCTATAAAATTTACAAGCCAAAACAAAGCAAATCGTCGAAGAGCATTCTGAGTCGTATGAAATAATTGTGCTCCCCAGTTTAACAAGCAGTCATGTCACCATGTCCAGGGTTCGTGGTTCAAATCCCGTACCGCGCAATTCTCAACCGGGTTTAAATAAAAAAAAAACTGCGCCTGTCGATGGCAATGCATAACCAGGCCTGAGGTGCGGCCGGATCTCAGTGACCAGAACCAACAACACGCTCCCTCACGAGATCAAGATTCGGCCACACTGGTGGAGAATTTAGCCAGAACCTTCTAAGATGTCCAGGAAAACCACTGAACGACGTCAGTGCTTACAGGTCACTAGTCGCCATTCGAAACATCGCAAGCAGTGTATGTATGAAGAAAAGCAAACGGCAGTTACAAGGGTACGTCGAAATTCCAGGAACTCTTTGAGGAATCGCAACTGAATAAATACAGCGTAATTCATATCAACTATTTTTCCGACCCGCTGAATAAGGTTTTCTAAATAACACTAGCTTTGCCGAAAATGAGACGGCCTACTCAATTGATTATCACGTACTAGCAGTGAGCGTCTCCATTTAACAAAATATTCGAATGCCTTACTGTCAGTAGGGTATGTTGTTTGTTGACATTTAGCAGTTAAAGTGTCCGCTGCTATTTGTTCTTAGTACCTGTGAATACTGCAGTAACCTTTACTAGTAGGCTGATGTTAGTGTGCTGAGGATGAAGTATCTTCTTTTTATCTGCATTTTCTGCTTTTTCGACTGTGTTTGAGTCGTCTCCCCCCCCCCCCCCCCCACTGCAATGCCTCACGGCGCTGTGGGTACTGTAATAAATAAATAAATAAGTAAATATCCTCACTAATGGAGGGCGGACGCGCGTGGTTGCTTAAAATGCTTATTGCTTAATAAATGCTGACTGCCGTAAGTACGAGACCACGTAAAATCATCAAAGGTGGGGTACGTCGTATACAGTAGCCGAATAGTCATGTCACTATAATAGGACACAACGCAATGTATTCAAGGAATGTTGAAAGCTGCGAAAATGTTACAAATATTCTTATAAGCATTCATGTTTTCCTCAGCAAAAATTCCATTCTTATTACCAGAAATTTTCGCCGCAATACATTAGTATATTTCTTCACCCGCAGGAAGCGAAGCATATACTTTTTTGGCATTGACTTGTGTCCTTCTTTTCAGCGTCTCGTCTCTTGTTCTGTGCTTTTTTTGTTGTCTTTCATCAACTAGTTCCCGTACCTGTTTCTTTCACCTTATGCCAGCATCAATCGAAATATGGGCCGAGGCTGTGGACCCCTACAAAGCAGTCGTTGCGTGGCGAGCCCTGAATCCGGAAGGTGTCTTTAAAGTAAGAAAATTACGTTCACTTTTGCCTTCAATGGTGTGGCAAACGTGTGCAATTTTTATGGCTCTTTCCATTGTCTTTTTGAACTACTCAGTTGAGCTGCTGTTTTGATTGCTTCCATAATTATAAAAACCTTCTTAATATACTGTTACTTTCTACCGGCCAAAGGCCGGCAGCTACGTGATGAAAACAGGCCGATTCGCAGAGCAGAAAAGACGCCCCTTTATTTCCAGCTCGGAAATATATAGAGAATAGAAAAAAGAGAAAGAAGGAAAGAAGGACCATCGACGCATGCGCGGAGAGGTGCATGCGGCCCCGATTGTGTTATATGCAGAATATACCATGCATTTCCACCGACTAGTTCACACTGGTCACAGCCGATTGATAGAAGTATACGCCGTTGATTTCTTTTAGTTCGCGAATTTGTCAGCTGCTCTTGAAATACAGCATGCCTGAGTTTTTGTTAATGTGAGCAATATCAACAAAACAAAGGAACGTAATTGCATGCATTGATTTGTCAATTTATTTGTGAGACTGTTAATGGCATCCGTGATGAACTTATCATATGCAAGGAAATCCAAAGCTTAGAAGACTAGAGACGACTGGACTGGATAAGGCAGACGCTACTACCATTGCATTATTGGAAGCCTTTTCGGGGAATAAACCTTTATGCTTCTTTAGTTATTACACATGACTGAGATGATGCTGGCAGTGACTGCGACCGTGGGCTCAGAGAAAGGAGCATGATATATATTTTTTTAAATTCCAGACTTCAAAGAATATATAAGACCACAATATAAAACTCTCCTTCAGAGAGAGTTGCATAATTACCCACTAAAGCCGACACGATTGGGGCAGCATTAGACCCACAAGTGTGTCAATCAAAGTGACTAATCGCGTCTCTCTGGGCAGGCCTCCGAGATGATACGTGTACGATACTGATTTGCCTGCTGGACATCATCCGCAAAACTATTGAAGAACAGAATATACTTTTGCTGTCGTCAATAGGGTCGAATGCAGTTACGCTTAGTATCATGGTCCCTGAAAATGTCTAACCGGCATTATAGCGTCCCTGAAATGGTACCTGCAGCACATCAGCCTTAAGCGAAAGCTTCGGCCCCCACAATTTCCATTTGAAGGTGCGAGTTAGTCCTCCGCGGTGCCAAATAAACCGCCCTACAGCTGCTGCTTACGGGCGCCATTAAAAGCTCGGCGTCAAGAAAGGAGTCGCGTAGTAAACGCTTTCACTTCTGCTATAACCATCTATACATACGCGTATATCTATATAGCATCACAATCCGCGCACTCGGGCGACCGGCTCGCAAATGCCTGGCACCGTGGCCGCTTTGCAAAGAAGTGTAGTGAACTGACAGTTCTTTAAAAAAAAACTTATAGATGCTTGCACACAATGAACGGCTTGTTTTGTGTGGACAAACTAAATCCATTTCATTATGGCCAACATAGGCCCTTCAGTCACGGTACCTGCATACATGCACGCAGCTTGTTCTGACTCGGTTTTCGTCCGGTTACCATTGAAACCTGAAACGGTATAAACCTGCATTGGCAATCCATCGCCAAAGTATGATCTCAGGCATGCAAGCTGAGCGCATCCAACTGATTTTAAGACGGACACTTCCGCGTTTTGCTGTAGCTGGGAGAGGTCTTTCTTTCTGACCTCACGCTATATTCTGTATCTTTGTTATCGATCCGGGAAAGATGCGTTTTTATTTGCTCATTTCCCAGTCATGACTGTGGTGTATTTGTGGATGAGCATCAGTGCCGGTGTGTTTGTGCGACAACAACGCACATGCTGTTTGCAATTTAGCAGACAAGGGTAAGAGATGCATAGCTGGTTGTGACATGCATATGAAGGAGGCAACAGTCACTGAAACCAAGGAGAGCATAAGGAATTTCCTCTCTCATATTTGATATTATTAATTTCTGCGGTTAATGAATAGGAAGTTAATGGTGCAAATGTTTTCTGGATAAAAGATAACGAATTACGAAGTAGAAGATAAAACAACCACATGCCTCCAATGGGATCCGACCCCGTGACCTCCAAATTCGGAGCTCGTGGGCCTGAAGGCACGATGCCATCACTTCAAGAAGTGCGCCTTTGCCTGTTTCTATAACGCGGCTTTAGACATCGTCACTTAACCCTGGGCATTTGTTTACATTTGACGGCGCGATCAGATCGAGGAGTTGCGCTTATCCCTCGGAATAATTCCACAAGTGGTTGAAGGACCTCACAGACAAGCGCCAGTGACGACTGCGAATTGCGAGATGTTATGTCGTGTTAGAGGTGTTTATTAAAAGAACGTTTCCTTGGCCACCCCACAAACATTCGAGCAATCATCGGCTAGATTGATGCGGCAGACCGGAACTCGTTCATCCCATTCAGACGACACATTATGCACAAGTACTTAGGGCATTCTCTCATTTTCGATTTAGAGCCCTGAGAAGCTAAGAGCAAGATACGGCTGCACTTTGTCATGATCGTTAGTAATGGTCAAGAGAAAATGAGTGGACGTATGCCATGCCCAACTTCCGGAATCATGACAGCGCATGACATCTTCTGTTGGGTGTCCAGTCGTGTTTATCTTGTCGATCGCAATTGGGCAGTCCTGCAGCAGAATGGGCCACGCTGCGAAAATTCTCTCCCAGCTGCAATTCATCGAGTAGAAGACGCCATTATGTTTACTCCGCAATTTATTGCCTCGTAGCAACCTTGGTTAGAAACAAAGCTTTTAATGAGGGCGGTCTAGGTGACAGAGGAACAATATCAGCACCTAGACACGGGCAGAAGTGATCATTAGCCCCTTCAGAAAGGCCCAAAGCTTGGGGCATGAACTTAGTGACGACCAGCCTTCAAGCTGCTATGACTGCTGCAGCCAGGACCATTAATGACAACACCATGCTCTCGCAAGAAATCCCTTCCGAGTGTAACACATCTCAACTTTAACCTTTTCATAAAACATAACTTACAGAACACTTTTATAACTTTCATTTATTGTTCGGTGTTACGGGGTGTATATCGGCGTCAATACCCGTCAGTGCACTCCTCCGAGGCCCAGGCAAGGCAGCTTCAGCATGAAGGCCCCGCAGTGCGCGACGCACAAGCCGAAGTAAGAAAGCATGGCGAACAATTTCGAAAGCTCATGGAGCCACGAAGGCTTCTCTTGAGGGATTCCGGGACAGCCGTTTTCATACAGTAGCCCTGTGCGAGATTGTGCGTAGTTTCGCAATGCCTCCGCATTGATAGAATGGGCTTACCGCTCTACACTACAAGAGACATACCTAGGATGTCAACCTCGTTGCATAGCATTAGAGCACGAGAGGTCGCTGAACTACTCGTTAAATTGCGGCAATGTGCTTTCATTTTTTGTTTGTTCCATGCCCTGTGTGACGCGTTCGTCCTCAACTATGGTCAACCAAACTGTCACCGTTCTTCGCTTGTCGGAAAGTTCCTGGGAAAATTTGCTGCATTCACAGCGGCAACAGTTGGCGCTAAAATCCGTTGGGGATGCTTGCTCAAGAGTTGGAGAATTATTACAGGGCTCATGACTTTATCAGATTATGGTGACGCGGTATTCTAGCTGTCTATCGTCAGTTTCTGCGCCCAATAAGAACGCCAGCTGCGCTCAGGTTCTACACAGGGTCTTTGAGTACCATAGCCATACATGTCGACGAGTCGCGTTCGAGCCCAATAGCAATCAGCGTAGCTGATGTCGTTCATTTGTTCCTAATCGATGGACACAAAAATAACGGAGGCCTGTGGGCACAGCCTTAAAATAGCTCTCAGACAGGTGTTTCCGCATCCAGACACCCGCTGCCACAAGTCCAAGTCTCGAAATGATGGAGATTGTGGGCTGTACTATATTGTTTAAAAATGAAAGCGAAATATGTACATCACCTGGTAATGTTTACAATCTAGTTCTTCTCTTTTCAGCTCAGTGTGTACAGAGTCCTGGTGAGTACCTTATCGCTTCTGCCAATACTTTTTTTCTTTTAGTATAACGCCTTGACATCATCGATGGGTTCGTGCTGCCACTGTGCTCCTAATCACTGGAATTCCTTCTTCGGCTTGAGCTAAGAACGGCAAACAAAATGACAAACAAGAACTATCTAAAGTCGAGCAACAGGAAGAAACACATGGAAACATGCCATCTTGAGCTATCTAGTAAAGTACTTGTCCGGCCTACATATTAATGACCCATATTTGATTCCAAACTCTGAAAAACTGATAAATTTATTGTTGAAGTGTAATCCTGGCAGCAGCAAAGCATCCGGCATTAGATTTCACTGACCTCTTTTATTCTTTGCCTCACTCAGCCCTTATGCATAGCGTGAAGAACTGTATTTGTGAATCAAATGATGAGTTAATATTCAGAAATGGTGAAGGAATCCCGGTGGAGTCTTTTCTTGAATTGGTTTCGTTTTGAATCAAGTCTACCTCTGCCTCCTGGGAAGGCAAAACGTATGTACAGAAGTCAGGTGTATATATTGGTTCATGTGTGGCGCCCGGTCTCTCCGACATCTTCCGCAGCAGCGTGGACAGATGTCTTGAAAGTCGTCTAAACAGCATGTGTTCTCGTGTGTTTAGGTACGTGGACGATTACCAGGTATTTGTGGCAAGTGCACGCTTCACTGACAATGTTGTGAATATCTTTTAAAGGTCTTCCGAGAATGTGGGCATGATTTCGTTTTCACTTTCGAATTGCCAGCCGGAGATAAATTAGTTTCTTGATGTGCTGCTATCTTTCAACCGGACCCATGTTTGTTGGCGCTATCATCCGCGATCAGTCAAACCCATACTACATACGCCTCAGGCCACTCGAAAGTTGTAAAAAATGGCATTGTACTTTCATGCCTACGTTCAGTCCCGGTAAAGTCCTGGACGCACGACATGACTAACGGTTGTCATGAACAAGTAAATAGAATACAGTAATCAGGCTATCTCGACAGCGCAGTTGGTTTTGCATGTGAAATGACTTATCCGCTGGGTAAAAGGTATTGCACCAAAGAAGGAAAAGGGCGAGAAGATAAAGAAGAAAAAGTGGTGATACCATATAACCATCAACTTTCGCACAATCTTGGCAACGTGGCCAGACGCTATGGCGTACAGGTAATCTTCTCGGCTCCAAACAAGCTCAAGAAAGTGTGCGGCCTAGTAAACACAGTAATAGATAACCAGAGAGGACAAAATAAAATTAATAAAAGGTCCAAGACATGCCATAATTTGGGATTCATCCCTTGCGAAACGGGTGTGGTGTATGAGCTGCCTGTTTCCTGTGGCAAGACCTACATAGCTCAGACAGGACGTTGTGTAAACATGCGGCTAGAAGAACACGAGAAATCGCTCTCTGGGTCGAAGTCCTCGCACTTGGTGGACCATTGCCAGGGATTTAAAAAATGTAAGCCGGATTGCCTGCCGAAATGTAGGCCAGTGTGCAAGATAAAATGTAATCACCTTTATGCGCAAGCTGAAATTTTATCATCATAAAGAACGACTCCAGCGCGAAATTCCGTAGGCTTTTTATATTTCGCGAGAGGGATCCATAAGCGCACCGTCAATTCCTTTAACAGAAAAGGAACTGGCATAACTGAACCACACGTGGAATTAGTATCGAGTCCTTTCCTGCTTTTTGTTTTCCTTTTTGTTTCTTTTGTGCTTGAGCGGTTTTGCTCTTCGTGATTGTGACCACGAAGTTTCCTCCTTTTGCACAATTTATGTTACCCAGAATTCTTCAGATGTATCGCCCCCAAAGGGTTTTCTTGATGTTATCATGTATGTTTCTTTTGATTTACTTCTCAAGATGGGTATTTATCATGTGTTCTTCCATTAAAGTTTTAGTTGCGAAAAAGAGCTCGTGTTGTGTCTCTTCTCCTGCTTTGATCCTCGTTTTTGGCGCTAACTTCAACATAAAATGCAGCGAGATTCGACCTGCGGCCTCAGTCAGGGTGAGCAGTCTAGCGCCATAGTCAGTGAAAAACGAAGCAGAAAGAAAAAGAAAAATGTGGTAGAGTTTTACCGTAGTTAAACCGAGAAGACGGGCGAAAGCATGTGCTTAGCATCGTTGGCTCACGGTTTTTCTTTGCTGGGCTGCGGCACGTCTGGCGACGATATTAGAATCAGGTGAAGCTCTGATGGAGGTTAAGCTGACCTTATCTGTTCGCACAGCAAATGGAAGTTGAAGACCACAATGAGCGAAACACAGCGCGAGAGCGTGTTATTTTTTACGCTTTGAGCGCCTGTCAGTCTCCGCCCATGTCTTGGCCAATCCCCCGCAGTGAGTACGTGCCGTTATCTTCTTGTGGACAACAACATGACGCCTGATCGGATGCGGCGATAGCATAGGGCTCTCGTGCAGTGGCGAGTGGGAATTTTTATTTTATTACTGCACCTTCAAGGTGAGGGCCGCCACACTACTCTTGGTTGAGATTGACTCCGTGAAGTAGTGCTTTTGCACTAAAAGTAGCAGAAACGTGTGAGAAGCACATACTGGGGAAACAAGCAGAGTGATCTGACCAACCAAAACATGAAGATAAAAAAAAATTGCCGACGATTACGTTACATCCTAATGCAAAATTTGAGCGCAGCTCATCAGCTGTTTCACATTTTCGATAAATTCAGGCAAATAATTCAAGCAAGACATGTATATACAATTACAGGTAACTTGTTGTTTTTCACGCATACTGCTTTTTAAGAAACACTCCGCTAAAACAGTTCTTGATTGTCATGAAGGAAGCTTTGTGGTCGGAGAAATAGATGAATATATGCTCGACTTGCTGCACGAATGCCTGGTTCTCAAAGACGAGGTCTGCGCAAGTATTTCGCGAGGTTGTCATAGCCGTGAGAGGCGTTAAGAGCGAGAGGAACCGGATGTTCGCATGCGTAAGTGGCAAGGAGTTCCTGCTTCTTTTCCTATCCGCATTAAAGTCCCCACCCACCCTGCCACCCTGGCAGGTGGCAGTTAATGGTTGATCGCAAGAGTTTCACTCACCGTTTTCAGCGCTAACGCATGCAGCCTACATCTTTCATCACCCCCACATACCGATAAGCGCGATTAAGGCTTCCGTTGAGCCAGGGAGCCAGCTATGCGCACTTCCTTTTCTTAAAATGATCAAAGTGTAAAACGTTGTCAACGCCAACGCCAATGAACACAATGAACGCCGACGGCCTATGTCTTCAGCGCCGCGTTTCTGGCACAACGTTGTCAATGTCCGCAGCCCATATCTCTCTCTCATCACCCCACGTACCTATAAGCGCGATTAAGGCGTCCACTGACCCAGGCAGTGAAGTATGCGCACTTCCTTTCCTTAAAATGGCACAACGTTCTCAATGGCAACGCATGCAGCGCACATACCGCCATGTAGCTTAAAGCACAATTGAGGTGTTCACTGTTCCAAGAGGGCAGTTATGCGCCTTTCCCTTGCATTCCAAGCTCCCGCTCTATTTCTTTCGCAACTTAAAGCGCGACTAAGGTGTGCACGGCTGGTTACAACGGACATCGGTGACGCCGCGAAACCCAGAAACGGGCGCCAAAGAGCTGCGCTCTAAAAAGTCGGCAGAAGCTCTTAAGACTGCTTACGTGTGAGAAGAGGTAATCCCGTCCGCTCACTTTATCAACGCGTGCTGCCGCGTGATTCAACCCAATGCCACGAAGCTGTCAAATCTACCTCCACATAGCTCTAGGTAGCCGCCTCCGCGATGCCGCCACACCCCTTCTGATCTGCGCGCTAACTTCCTGAAGGCAGTCGTCGCCGTACCGCTGCTTGCGCTCTGCCTGAAGGGCATGACGTGATAGCTTTAGGGGGTTAGTGCCCATATGTGCCGAATTGTTGTTTCTCTGCTTAACATTCATAGATCCCTGGGAGTCCTCATACCCTTCATGGCTCACTGGTGCAGCGGTTAAGCGGTTCGAAACTTCCCTTGGAAAGGTTAGCTCCATAGCGGGTGGTGTCTCGGCAGGGAAATGGCGCGATAGCGTCGGAGTCTCTGGCTGCGGTGAGAGGAGTTGGGCAAGTGTATATGGGCTGCGTGGCTCCCGCTGGGGCTCCCGCTTTCAGATAGAAAGTAGTGTTGATGCCTGATAAAGACACCATAGGAGGACTATCTCTTGTTAGATGTTCAGGGGCTGCTAGGTGTGATGCACGCCGGCGTTTCACAGGCTCACAAACGCCCTCTCTGTTCTAATGATCTGAAAGGATTTAGAGAAAAGTCATCCTCCAGGCAGCTGAGTCCATGAGCAAAATAGATTGCGTCTATTCTTTTGACAGTGGAGTATCCGCACAGATCACCTACCTGGTTGAAGCTAGTGCTTGTTCCACGGTTCGTGTAGAGCATTCACCAAAGCGAACACAGCATTTCGAATGTTAATTACATCATTGGCTGAACTGAGTCGTGAATTTCAGACGGATGAATCTATGGAGTTCGTCAGATCGTACGAATTTGATGGATTGGGCACAGTGCGCTGGAGACACAGTGTGCTCGTTACCGACCTTGCCCCTTGGCAGCAGTACCTAGTGCAAGTCGAACAATGTGACCAAGGGACTTGCGCTGATGCCATAAACGCTACGTTTTTGACACCGCCTGACGGTGAGTTTGTTGTGCTGTGAATAATCTATTACATTCCAAACAAAAGTGTAAAATAAAAGGTACATGTTAAAGGAATTGTGTATGTCGGCAATAGCGTTTATATTGCATAGTTTAAATGGTAAATATTCATGATAACGTAAACTGTATAGGTCATCAATGTAGTCTGTTTTATTTTTCGTACGTTTAATATGTTAGACGTAAATTTTAGACCTCCATTTTTTTTATAAACTACTGCTTGCTCCCTTGATTTATTACACAAGTGTTTCGAAAGAACCCCTAATTGCATTGTTTTATGTAATAGCTTTCGCAAACATTTCTGGGTAGCACTAACCTCTTCCTTCAGTGGTCTTCGTCACTGTTGTTGACATTATGGCTAAGGCTTAATTTCTCCAGATTAAAATTTGGACTTATGTTCAGAGCTTTAATAACCCGTGTCTGCAATCCGACATCAGTAGGTGAACAGTCAGGTTGTACGTAAACATAATGATTTTCGCTTCGGTGGCTAAGTGCAGGCAGTTCGAGGGAAGGTTTTCTTAGTTTTGTGATTCTAAGAAGAAATTCGCACTCAATACAAGCCCCATACTAAGACCGCTTTATTCGAAGTTTTTTTTTCTAGTTCCTTCCCTAACGTTGATACTGACTACTTCATCCATAAATAATGTAAAAAAAACTTCAGCTTCGCAACTCATCTACTCCAAATAGCTTATGTGCATTGCAATACCAACCCAACTGACTGAGAGAACAAACATAAAAAAATAAAGGCATAGAATAAATCAAGAAAGTAATTACTCCTCAGTATGTACCTGAGCGCAATCTGCCTATTATATAACTAAGGTAAGCAGACATGTACAAATATTCGAAGACATATATTCGCACTAGTCCAGCAGCTCGAGCCTAAGGCCCACGCCTGTCTAGTACAGTAGTTCTATGAAATAAGCCAACTGACATATTGCAGGGCGAGGCAGAATTGATCGATGATTCACACCTGATTCACGATCGGCGATGATACGCAAATCTCGCCTTGGAAAAGTTACTTTTTTGGCTATTAACGTTTTTGCTATAAGCAAAAATGTTATCCTTTTGTTTTCTACGGCAGCCTAACAACTAGATGCGAGCGACGGACAATCATTAAACGAAAGTTTTTTCTACGCATCGGAAGATATGACCATTACCTTTAATTTTCTGCATAACACTGCGTTACAATATTAAAAAGCTGCCTCCCAATTAAAATTGATGTCTAAGAATTCTGGGCTTGATACTGTTGTATTCAAACGTTTTTTAGAGGCTTTAAAAAAATAAATGAAGTTGGCGGGTTAATTTCTTCCAAGCCGCACTCCTGACAGAATATTCTATAAGCGAGAAACAAGAAAGAGCAGGAAAATAAGAACCAGTTTATATGGCTCACAAGAATCCAAACGTTCCTTGTACGTCTAAAGAAACCGTACAGCAACAAAATTTTTTTACCTAAAAAGGAGCGCTGGCACTGAGCTGGAAGCCGTCATTTTATTCCTGCTGAGCAGAGATCCCTTTGATCTGCGTCATTGATCGGAATTCGAACTATAAGTTTCTCTGGTGGTCTAGTGTTTATGAGAACTTCCCATGGTGGAATCGATTTGAAACACTTCACTAATTACTCACTTGCAACCGCCCAAGAGCAGTCATTCACCATTGCCACTTCGAGTTATTGGCCCGCTCGGTGGCTGGGTGGTTATGGTGCTCGGCTGGTGACCCAAAAGACGCGGGTTCGATCCCGGCCGCGGCGGTCGCAATTCGACGGAGGCGAAATGCAAGAGACCCGTGTACTGTGCGATGTCAGTGCACGTTAAAGGACTCCAGGCGGTCGAATTTATCCGGAGCCCTTCACTACGGTGTCCCTCACAGCCCGAGCTAGTTTGGGCGTTAAACTCTATAAAATCTGAACTTAAACTTAAACTTAATCAATTCGCTCTCGCCACACCATGTGCTAGCCGTCCCGGTTAGCTCAGTTTGTTGAGCAACAGCCCCGGTGAGGCGGTGGTCCCGGGTTCGAACCCCGTACCTGGACGAATTTTTCTTTAACTACTAAGTTTCCGTGGACACTTTGTAGCCTCCCTTTGTAGCCGTATTTCTGCACTTGAGTGGATGCTAATGAATAATTACCTGCTTATTATAATTTTCTGTGATCATCGCGACATTGTTCTACCCAACATCTACTTTGATGTATTACAAACTTGCCATTTCCTGATAGGTGCTTTTTCTCTCCTTATGCCCTGAATAACGCCGACGAAGACCTTCCGCAGCCTTACATCAAGAGAGCTGTATCTACAGGAACGGGGTCGTTTCGCCTATCCTGGGCACTAGAGTCTGAGGATCTCCGCCGCTGCGACGGCTTTCGAGTGCAGTTCTGCGCAAGCGACAAAAGAGATTGTTATCTTTATCGCACTCATGAAGAAGAGTTTTCCGTGAGAGGGCTTCGCAGTGACACCACGTATCACATAAAAGTACAGACGCTGTTCAAAACTGTCGACGGAATACTTCAGGCAGGACCACCAGCACAAGCATCAGTGACTACGTGGAGTTTCCGTAAGTGAGGTTCCCGTTTTCAAATTAAAAAAAAAAGTCTTGATCTCTGCTGCCACTCCAATTCTTCGTTTAAGACACACAAGGACATAAAAACAGCGCTGACAATGGCTAAACCCGCTCAAGGTTTTAAAAATTCCAAAAAGAAAAAAAGCTACGTGAGTTGTACATTGATACGGAATGTATTTCGAGTAATGCGAAAGCAAGATAACCGCTGGTCCTGAACGGTAACGGAGTGGATCCCAAGAGAAGGCAAGCGTAGCAGGGGGCGGCGGAAAGTTAGGTGGGCGGAGGAGATTAGGAAATTTGCGGTAATACGGTGGCCGCAACTGGCGATGGAGAGGGTTAACTGGAGAGACATGGGAGAGGCCTCTGCCCTGTAGTGGGCGTAGTCAGGCTGATGATGATAATGATTTCGAGCGCTAACAGTTCTTGACTAGTATTATTGAAATTACTGTAAGTTGAAAGCATACAGAATGTTTTGATCCTAAACACGAAATACAGAAATCAAAGCAAATTACCGTCGTGAGGTTGGAGTTTCTGATGACGACCTTTGTAGCAGAGTGTATGGTGCTTGTATATATCAATAAGGCACTTGAAAAAGTCCCGTAAAATGCACATTAATATTAACACTAGTTCAACATAAACACTTCATTACAACTGGAAGTAACGAACGGAGAGATTAGTGTTTGTTATTTCAGATTCAGTGGTGAAGAACACCTCGAAACATCGAAACACTGAACTAAAATGGAGCGCCGACTTACAGCTAGGCCGTAGAATAAAAGCATAAAGAGACTCGACAGTTCTCCCCATGACACTTATGCTTTGAACCACGGTGCTTTGAACACAAGGTCTGGTTTAGAATGAGCGCCTCAAGAACGGCTTCAGTGTTCCCTGCTTCTGTCTTTCGCGCTTTTAGACTGAGTTTTTTGCGCTGTTTAGGGCATGCGCTTGCAGATAAAAGTGGTCGCAGTGGTGAGCAAGATGGCCTATCCAAATCGGTATCCGAAGACGTGCACAGTGACCTTGTCGACGTTATTGAAGGAGCTACCAATATATCCCAATTAGAATTCTCTTGTTGCAGTTTCTCATTCCGTAAAAGGTGCTTTAAGAGTTTTCAGTGGCTATCTTACTGTTTTTTTTTTCAACTATCAGCCTTCTTTATATGTCTCTACTACTATCCGTGCTGCTGGAGCGCTCTTTTCAATGTAAATTTCAACGCAGTACCGAAGCTGAGTTTGAAACACGAAGCCAATATCAACGATGGACGGGGTACTTCAGTGATCGCCTGGAAATGCATCGACTGTAGCGTGTCGTATCTTCAGGTAAGGTACCGTTAAACTGAAAGTGAAACCACTCTTGAAAAAGATCATTCTTCTGATCGGAACGTTCAGTCGAATAAATGTTTCCTTAACGAAGCGTATACTACTCTATATACTCCTTTAAGCAGTGAAGTACTTCATGCTCTCGCAACCTATATACATATATATCCGGACACGTAATTCGGAGGTCGTGGGTTCGGTTCCCACCGGCGGCATGTGGTTGTTTTTCTTCTGCTTTTCATATCAATTTTCTTTAAGCAATAACATATTCAGTAATATTCTTCATTGATCAGCACCACCAAAAAAATAAATGCAAATAAAAATCCCCTGTGTTTCTTGGTTTATGTGGCTGTTGGCTTCTTTGAAATGTATAACGAGTCCCTCATTCTCCTTCCGCTGTGTGTTACATATATATATATATATATATATATATATATATATATATATATATATATATATATATATATATATATATATATATATATGAAAGAAGCCAACAGCCACAGAAACCAAGGGGCACAGGGGATTTTTTTTTTTAATTAATTTATTTATTTCGTGGTGTTGATCAATTTGGAATATTACTGAATATGTTATCGTTTAAAGATAACTGATTAGAAAAGCAGAAGAAAAAACAACCGCATGCCGCCGGTGGGATCCGAACCCACGACCTCCGAATTACGCGTCCGGTGCTCTACCTCTGAGCTACGGCGACGGCTGTCAAACCTTCTGCTTTCGGGGGTATTTATGTTTGCAAGTAACCTAACCTTGAGAGTGTTCATCAGCGCCACCCACGTTCATAAGCGGCGGACGTAGAACGTCCTGAGTTACCGCAGGTGTGACGTAGAACGTCACACCTGCCTCTCCGTTCGATGCCTCTCCGTTCGATATATATATATATATATATATATATAGGTAAACTATGTGCTGTGACGACCATTTTAAAAGCGCCTTCCGCCTCCATGTAATGCATGTGTCATTTAGCGGTTTGGAACCCTATACTAAAACTCTCATTGTGGTTAAGCTGCTTATGGCACTCTAATGTTATTTCCGTTAGCTCCGTTATCACGCTAACATTATGCTAAAACTTTCTAATGATTGGTCTGGCGAGGTTCCTCGTCAAGAGCAGCCTAGGTCTCATAAGTCCCACCGGTGACAGCGCCTGCCATCACAGGGCCGTGGCGCGCGCATCGCTTAAATGCTCCGCCACTGCTTCAGAAGTGGCGTGAGGACTACAAGTGATCTATGAATGTAGAGAATGACTAATTGGCCATTAACTCCATTAAAGAATGTATGGCCATTAAGCCATTAACTCTATCGCGTCATACCCTTAAGGGAAAGCTTAAAGGTTCCCTTTCTTTTCTCCAACCCAGCACAATTTACTTCTGGCTTTTTTTTTGTGATACACCACTAGCTTGGCATAGACCCGAAACATAGGCGTGATTGGGTTGGTTGCACTGGTCAACTATATACTTTTTATACTTTCACAACGTCAGTGTTTCTGTCACATGTGCACTCCTTTTACAAAAGTTATCCCTTAATAACATATCGAAATTTTTGAACATGGTGTAAAGCGCTGTTCTATGAAAGAGCGCCGTGCGAGGTGATAGAAGGTGAGTTTTGATCAACCCCTGGCTTCTCTGGTGTTCTTCATTTTACCAATGATCTTGCTGCCCTGGCCGCCAACTGAGTTAGACTGTTTGCAGATTACTGCTGCTCCATTTACCTTGGGATCACTTGTGCACGCTGAGTGTCAACAGTTGCAGAAATACATAAACTCTATGTTCTATCCCCGTTCTGATGGAGACGAAACGCAAAAGGCGCCCGTGTGCTGTGAGATGTCAGTGCACGTTAAAAATCCCCAGGTGGTTGAAATCATTCCGGAGTACCTCCACTACGGCAGCCCTCTCTTCCTTTCTTCTTTCACTCCTTCCTTTATCCCTTACCTTATGGCGCGGCTGAGGTGTCCACCGAGATGTGAGAAAGTCAGTGCGTCATTTCCTCTGCTCAAAAACCACTAAATAGAAGACACAGCAGCGGTCACATTAGCAAGACGGGGTTCATGAAAGACGCCACAACCATGCTACGAAATGCTGCCCAATTAAATATAATTCCTGGCGTCTTTCTCTGCAGTACATGGACAGTGACGGCGACCATTGGATCAAGTGCGGAGGCACCACCAATTGTGATTTCACAGTGAAGCACGAAGCGACTGCAGCGTCCACAAGTGGCTACATGACGCTGACCCATTTTCTACCACACCAGAACGTCGTAGTGAAAATCCGCGGATGTAATGACAATGGCTGCGGAGATAAAACGTCCGTTACAGTCAACTCGAACGTACCAGGTATGCGATATATTATGCCAGTTTCGCTAATTTCTCGTGAACTTTGAAACATTTTTTCGCTAAAAGAATAGAAATATTGGCGCTCATTCAGAAAAAAAGACAATTCGAAGATATCGCTGACCTAGACTCAAAGGAACACAAATAACAAGTGTTTTAACATCTATTTTTATTCAGAAAAAATATTAAGCAATATGTTTTGGTGCTCATCATAATGCGTTAGAATTTATTTTCATCCAGTTCTCTTTGTATTCATGAGAAGAAAAAGACACTATCTTTAATGAAAGCACATTAAGATAGGAACCACCACCTGGCGCGGTGGCGCTATTCACAGCGCAGTTAGGGCACTATAAAGAAACTTTGAGCGTAACAGGAAAAAGCTGTTCACTTCATAATATTTTTCATAATACCTTACTTCATAATACGCAAAATAACAAAGAATACGTTAATGCGATCCCTCAGATTATACACAGAGTAGCTTCACTCACTACATCTGTGCATTAAAGGCATTTACCCTCTCAATTAAAGCTCTCGGTACAACTCCTGGCCGTGGCCCCTCACTTACATTTCGGGCAAGTAGCAACAACTTCCTCATAATGTGACGCATTACTGCACGTTAAGGCCTCTCATGTGGTTGCAACTACCGTCTTTAACATTTTTCATAGCCAACTTGCAGTTGGAATAGCTTAGATTATAAATACTACGCCATTAAATTTATTCTTCAACCCACCAAATAAACTCACATCAAACTTCATTTCTGAAGGCAGGATGGTCACCTGGGCTAAACACCATGTTTTAAGCATGACGTTAGTTTTCAAAACCAACAGATTAAGTGGCAGCGGAAACGAATACACAACCATAATCCATAACTACAGCGCAAACGACAGGACAGAGATGAAGAAGGGACACCACACAGCGCTGACTCACAACTAAAGTTTATTGGATGCCAGAAGGTATAAATACCTCCCTGGCGGCCAGAAAGAATGCAGTCCACACTTACATGCGTGACTGACATAATAGTGTACCAGTCATATGCCGCCAAGCAAATCACATGCGCGAGAATACAATATAAGCAGTGACCGAATACAATATAATCAGTGAGCAAGCACTTGTCAATATTCGCAATCAAGGTATCTTCTTTCTTTTTCTGACAACGCGACAGATGAAGCACTGATGCATTCTTCCGAGAGCCTACCTATTAAGTGAGCTTCAATGATCTCCCTTGCTAACGAGTCACGGTTCTTTTCTAACACTGCACTTTCCTGATAGTTTGGCGCACAGACGTAGGTGTCATCGTCATCTTCATTGCCTTTGCAGTGCCTGCAATGTTTCGCCACGTGGCCAGAGATAGCGACACGGGAGACATTATACTCATGCTCTTTGAGTCTTTCGTTTAAACATCGGCCGGTATATTCTTAGTCAGGCTGGACAGTCGTTTGGGCGCCGAAAAGACGACATCAACGCCTGCAGAGAGGGCGCCTGCATGCAGGCGTTGATGTCGTCTTTTCGGCGCCCAAACGACTGTCCAGCCTGATTAAGAATGTCCATTCAGGGATTAAAGAATCGCGCAAGTGCCCGATAAAGCACGCAAAACAGTTCGTGCCTTGCCAGGAAGGGGTGGTATATTCGCTGCCACTGTCTTGTGGTAAGCGATACATCGGCCAAACCGGCCGATGTTTAAACGAAAGACTCAAAGAGCATGAGTATAATGTCTCCCGTGTCGCTATCTCTGGCCACGTGGCGAAACATTGCAGGCACTGCAAAGGCAATGAAGATGACGATGACACCTACGTCTGTGCGCCAAACTATCAGGAAAGTGCAGTGTTAGAAAAGAACCGTGACTCGTTATCAAGGGAGATCATTGAAGCTCACTTAATAGGTAGGCTCTCGGAAGAATGCATCAGTGCTTCATCTGTCGCGTTGTCAGAAAAAGAAAGAAGATACCTTGATTGCGAATATTGACAAGTGCTTGCTCACTGATTATATTGTATTCTGTCACTGCTTATATTGTATTCTCGCGCATGTGATTTGCTTGGCGGCATATGACTGGTACACTATTATGTCAGTCACGCATGTAAGTGTGGACTGCATTCTTTCTGGCCGCCAGGGAGGTATTTATACCTTCTGGCATCCAATAAACTTTAGTTGTGAGTCAGCGCTGTGTGGTGTCCCTTCTTCATCTCTGTCCTGTCGTTTGCGCTGTAGTTATGGATCATCAAAAACACCAACTCGCCCAACAAATGCTTTTGTCGAATACGCAACAAAATTCGTGAAGAACATGAGCATCGGTCTCAAAATTTCTAATGATATACGAGACAGAGGTATATAGTGGTGCAAAAGGCAGCCTTTTTTATTTAGTGCCACCGAAGTTATAAATGCAGGGATATTTATTGAATATTTAGCTACCACAGCTTGTCACATCTGCAGTGGTAGTTTACTTAAGTCTGACCTGATAGTGATTTTTCAGGCCAAGAAAAAAATTATGGTGATTACATCCGCTCTAACAACGATGGTAAGCGCTAGCTGGTCCATTTGCTCTGATTGTTGTTTGCCACGCGTCAGAGATGCCGGTTGTGTTTTGGGTTGGCAGGTTACAAAGACATTCTATGGGGTAAGAAATGAGTTGTTTCGGACTTAGTAGCTCGTCGCACAGCTCGCTTGCGGTCAGCGCCCAGAAAGTATTCACTTTGTGTTCGATTCGGCACACTTTTGTTGCTGTTGCATTAAGTATACTTGTAGGCTTCACAGCATGAAGCTACTTTTTGGTTACACCCATAACCTTCGCGCAAAGCGTCTGTTGTGCCACTTCTAGTCTGACGGCTTTGTCATGAATTCCTTTGGCAGCTAGCGTGTGGGCGCGCAGGATGTCAAGCCTCGCAGTCATTTCAGATGGCTACCTTTGCCATGGGGTTCAAGGCGTATGACGGCGCCTTGTTGTGGCCTCGAGCCCCACCTGACGGTA
Organism: Amblyomma mixtum; assembly: GCF_055824585.1. Taxonomy (NCBI): domain Eukaryota; kingdom Metazoa; phylum Arthropoda; class Arachnida; order Ixodida; family Ixodidae; genus Amblyomma; species Amblyomma mixtum. The sequence goes on from NC_143013.1 coordinate 116,726,107, forward strand.
ACAAAATTAGCCTGAGGCCTGAGACACGAACCGTCTCAATGCGGCCCTCACATTTTTGGGGACGCTTGATGGTGACAGCCACTACTATTGCGTAGAGGCCAGGAACTGCCGCCATAAGGGTTAACGGTCCAAACTAGACAATTATGCCTTGGTTAACGACAGAGTGGTGAAATAGCGTAAGTTTTTACACGCCACGTTTTTGCGTACGATGTAGGTCAACCGGCCCAGCATCCTGCATGAAGTTAAGGTTCTATTTAGTACAATTCATTATTTATTGTCCCTAGTTTAAACAATAAGCATGTTTGCGCCTCAAAATCTTGGGACGGTACCATTCTAAGGTAGACAGCACGTGAAGGAATGCAAGGAAGGAATGTAGGTAAGAATAACGATTTAATTCGCCGCTCAAGCTCGGCATTTATTTTATCGCTTTCTAAGATGGACCATGGAACGAAAGCAAATTTCTTAATGTTGTGAAGAGCACGAGAACAAACCTTTTGAGGCTCAAATAGCCATTAAGGCACCAAGCGTCATGATCGCCGTGAAGACCCGTACGATCTAGCACTTAATGACAATGGACCCGCCGCGATTGGCCAGTGGTTATGGCGCTCGGATGCTGGCCCAAGAGACACGGGTTCTATCCCGGTTGCGGCGGTCGAATTTCCATGGGGGCGATATTCTAGAGGCCCGTGTACTGGGCGATGTCAGTGCACGTTAAAGAACACCAGGTGATCGAAATTTGCGGAGCCCTTCATACGGTGTCCCTCATAGCCTGGGCTGCTTTTGTACGTTAAACCCACATAAGCCATCAGTCTAAGTAAAGACAATGGGGGAATGTGAAATGCAGGATCTGCGCAGTTTCTTTGAAAACCTGGCGGTGCATACCTATTCACTCAATAGGCATGGCTACATGTGCATTAGAGGGCATTATCACAGAGAAGTGTGCTCTGTTCGGTTCGATCAAAAAGCTGTGTCCACCTACCGCGAATGGAGCGGAATCGCATGCGCATTAAATAAATACTAAGCGAAAGGGAAAAAAAACAGCTAAACCTAAGGGAAAAGAAGTTGCGAAGAAAGTAGTAAATTGAAAAAGGTCACCCTTAGGCTGCCAGTGAACTCTGCATTTACAACTTCCTAGTTTGTAACCACTATGGATCGAAACGGCGCCCTTTTGCCTCTTTTATACAGATTGTCCCGAAGAGAGGCTCACAAAGACTGTGCGTCTCTCAGTGGAGCAGACTTCAGGGCATAAAGTGCAAAATTTATTAATACCCTCACCTTGGAAGGTGCCCTTAATACAGCGGTTCAAAATTTTCAGGATCAGTTGCAGCATGGGCGCTTACAGTGGAGCGGAAGGAAAACAGCGCAAATCTTCGATGGAACCTTCCCCAGCGGGGTTCTTACAGTGGCGTTGAAGTGACCTGGAAGTGCGGAACTGTCCAGACCGTTTACCAACAGAAAATTATTTCCCCACCTTTCTTCAATGATCATTACCAATACACGGAAATTTCAGGTGAGACAGCAACACTCTTTCAATTCAATTATTTTTAATCAAGATTTTTTGAGCATCGAATTACCTTTCCTTGCGTGAAGAGATGTGGTGTTAGTTTGAAACCATGTACGACATTGAGGTCCTAAAATAAAACGTAAATTGTTTTGATTAGCGCTTTCTTTCGTCCGTTATTCGCCTGAGAAACGGACTGGTCAGCTGTGCTGTACAAACTTGAGATAGCATATATTTTTAATGCTTATTGTTATTGTAGTCGTATTCTGCAGAACTCCAAGACGGAGGTTTTATCATGCTTTTCGTTTTGCTACCATAGACAGTGCCTAATATTTTCGCTTGTATTTTAATTTTCACTATTCCTCTTGCAAGGCTTCACTCTTGGAGGGCCTGTCTCTTTTATTTATGTTACTCTGTTTATAAATAATTAGTGCTTCTGGTTGATTACACTAACTCCCTCACAAATCATTGCTTTTATATTCATTTGTGCACACATGCTAAATGCCTCAAGAAATGGAGCATTATGAGCCATTGTACGAATTTTTAGTTCTTATGTTTGTTTCCGCAGTTCCGTGTAATTTATTGCACATTTTCCAACTTCGGGTATCTTCATTTCGCTGCCGAGCGTTTTTCATTTTTCTCCTAGCGCATTGATTCATTGAAATTCTGTTAATTCCTTTGCGTCTAGAGACGCTACGCTCGAGGGAAAAAGGTTAAGTGAGGGATGGAAAAGGTGGCCCGCAGTTCATGACGTCAGTGCCCTGGAGGCAGCACCAGAAATGCTTACAGTAGGCTCCAGGCAGGACCAGGCCTCGAGGTAGGTTGGCAAGGGCCACTGAATGCTAAGGGGACGTTGCCGGGGACTGTGCACCAGGCAATCCCAGAGCATGTGGTGTAGGTCGGCCGTGGTGTTGCAGGTGGTGGTGGTGGTGGTGAAAACATTTATTTCGAGGGAACAGGAGGTATGTTTGGATCAGCCCTTAAAGGGACCGCTCCTTACCAGCACTAGGCGGAGGTCCATAGTTTGGGACCCCAGTGGCGGTGGCCGCCGCCTGGGCGCGCCTGACTAATGCTTGTTGGGCTTGTAAGTCGTGCCAGCCGAGCAGGGTCGCCTCCCAGTCCTCCCGGGTTGGATTGGGGATGGGGGAATAGCAGGGTTGGAGGGGCAAGCCCACACCATGTGATAGGTGTCAGAAGACACTGCACTACAGTGCGGGCAGGTGCCGTTAAAGCAGGGGTCAAAATGTTTTAGTGCTGCCGGGCACAGCAATGTATTGGTGAGAAGGCGGAGAAGGAGCCGCTCATCCACCTTCTTCAGGCCTTTACATGGGCGAGGGTAAAGCCGATGACTATCTTGATAGTAAGTTATAATATCTTTGAGGATATAGATCGGATTAGGATCGGGTTCCTGATCGGGTGGGGACTAGAAAGCAGCCCGATGAGAGAGCGCGCGGGCGGCGGCCTCGTTTCCTGCCAACACCTGATGAGCAGGGGCCCATATAAGGTAACGGTCTGCGGGGTCCGTATCCCGAATGCAATTTTGGTAGATTCGATAGGCTAGGAAGGGAGTGCTGCCTTGTTCGACGTTCCGACAGGGCCCTCGCGAGTCGGTGATTGTGTATTTTGAATCGGCAGTTGGTGGCATGGTTGGAATGCACAGCGGTGCAAAGGCGTAATGAAAGAGTTGGAGCCAGAACAAAGTGAGCACCGTCTCCGTCTGGATTCTTCGGAGCACAACAGCCTGCTTGCGCAAGAATTCAAGGCAAGGGAGCTGGGGAACGAGAAGGCGATTCGTTATGGCCACGAGGTCGGTGGTCAGTTAATTCGCTGCTGCTAAAAAGGTTTATCACACGGTCTAAACTGGCGTCATTTTAAACGAGTGACACTGACCCTGAGTGTCATTCGTACAACGTCACAAGACGAACTCTTCCGACGCATGGCGCTTCGTTCGAGACCTGCCCCGTGTTGCAGCAACAATTTCTGCCTATCGTGAGATCAAGACTCCTTAGTTCTCTCGCTCTCTCTCTATATATACATATATATATTTATAGGCTGCGAGAGCATAATGGACTTGACTGCTTCTTCGTTAAAAGAAACATTATTATTTTACTCGACGCGTCCATCCATCGGAGGAACCGATGTTTTCCAAAGAACCACAGAATGCGTCGTTTGAGGTGATGACCCCTATATATATATATATGTATATATATATATATATATATATATATATATATATATATATATATATATATATATATATATATATATATCGGCGACAATTTCACCAGCTACACAGATGACTGTCGTCGACCTCTGTTATCGTATAAACCCTTGCACGAGCGAGGCCAGTAAGATGAGCAATGTTATGAAAGGTATTGACGATGATGCCTTCCAGATGCTCGTCGCCAAGAATCCGCAGGCTTTGTCCGACGTCATCAGCTCCTTCCAAAGCTCCGATGAGCTCTGCGAACAGTGCCTTTCCACCCCGGATGCAGGCTTTCAGGAGGCCACGCTTCCAGCTTGGCTCTTCCCGTGGACGGTGACCTTGACCACCAGTCGCCCCTCCAGCATATTCGGCAGTTTGTCCATGAGAAAGTCGCACTCCAGCTGTGCTTGTCGACCAGCCCACCTACGCATGCGCTTCCGCTCACTCCCAACATCCAGCGTGTCATTCAGGAGCAGGTCGCTGAGGTACTGCCACCTCTTCCTCAGCAGCCACTCATCGCGGCTCCTCTAACGTACGCTGATGCTGTGGTGTGGTCGCGGGCCTCACCTTCTGCCCCTGTCTACAGGCCACGCACTACCTGCAGGAACCCCATCGACCTGCAACCTTAACTCAGGTTGCCGGCCCCCGAGCACGCGCAGCTCTATCCTTGGCGCACGCAAGACAACCGACCTATTTGCTACGCATGCGGAGTCGCTGGCCACGTGGCTCATTTGTGCCGCAGTCATGACCACCGTCCGTACGAATATAGGCGCTAGCCCATGTATAACCTTCCGTCGTCCTCCTCGCCGCCTGCATCACATAAGCCGCCTCCGGATTCCTCTTCTCCTAATTACCATCTCCGCTCCCATCACTTGCCGTCTTCTGGCCGTCGTTCCCGTTCTCCGATGCTCCACCGCCAACCCGCCGTCCGCGCGGAAAGCTAACGGGCGCAGTTCTGATCTTCGCTATCCCGTTTTTCGCGCGCTGTTTTCTCTATTTAAACACTGTGCTAAATAAGTTAGGTAATATTTTGACATTAGTTACCAGAATTACCTGCTCGTGGCGGCGTTTTATTTTCTGTGTTGTAACGTTGCACTATTCCTGTGTCACGATATTTTAGGAACCTTTTTCAAAGACCTTCCGGCTTTCAAGCTGTTAGAAGCCTGCAAGCCTGTCAGTGTTTAGAATGCGTCAATATTCTGGTTAAAAATACTGAATGCACCTAACTACAAATAATTACCGCTTTTCTGTGCATGTTTTAAACTTCATGAGCAGAGACCATCTTACTTCAAATGGCTTTTAAATCATTATGAGCAGGCATCCTGAATGATGTCTTACGCAAGTGTTTAGTCGATGGATCCTCAGCAATCCTTAAAATGTAAAGTAATTGTGGGTCTTAAACTTCACATCAAGAAAATATTCAGAAGGCTTTGAAGTCGCTGTTGCTAAAAAAGCTTCTCAGCTCATACTCCTGCTCACACCCTTGAGAGAGAGAGAAAGAGAGAAATCTGGGACATTCGCGCAACCTAACATCGTGAACCTTGTAATTCGTTGCAGAAAGCGCCCGCCTCAAGTGGGTTCGGCGAAGCCACTCTAATCTTCTCTAAGCCACATCGCGCTATACGCACGTCTTCCCCGTGCGGCACAAACACCTCTGTAGTATCAACGGGGCAGAGGAAATAGTTCCAGAAAGCGCTGGTTTCATCTAAACGGGCCGAATAGGGGCACACCTTCCAGGCAGCCCGCTCTCAGCGTAGCCCTCAGTCCGCCAAATCCCCAACTCACTAAGGCTGCTTAACCCAACCGTGCCTTCTTTCTTGAAGCAGGTCAAGGGGGCAACTGCGTGGGGATCCTCGTGGGCTTATAATATGTATAGTTCCGCTCTTCACCGTGTAGTTGGCTGAGGAAACACCTGTCGCGCACCGTCGCCATCTTTACACATTGCAAAAGATTGCGCATGAGGAAGCTTGACGCATGCGCACTTAATTCCTGAATTAAGGTAGATTCCGAATGAAGCGTTTGTCCCCGTTTCAACGCCGTGCCGCACGAGCCCGATGGGCGCGCTTCTAAACCGTCTTGGGAGAGAGGGGGAGGGGGGTGGGGATCGTGCTGTATCCATGGAATTGTTAATCTATAGAACGGTGAGGACAAATTTTAAAAAAATCTTTCAGCGTGGGCTCTCTATAACTATAATCCGTTTCATACATAGCAGGCAATGCGGTGCAGCTTGCTGAAGTAGTGCATCCGCGAAACAATATTACTCCGCCACGTATCAATCGATCTTCTCGAAACTCCGGTCATTGTTTGGACGAATACAAAGAGCGGTATAAGACGATGTAGTAGCATTGAAAGTGAGGGTCGAAGCTGTGAGGCGCTCAATGTTCGGGCTCTCAGGCCATGATTTTCATAGAGTGTGAACTACTTCTTGGGCGTGGATTTAGTAGAAGCGATTCGCCCTACCAACCGCGTATCATACCACTTCTAGAAATCTCGACGAGTCGCAGGACGAAAATGGTGAAAGAGGTAAAACGAAGTCCGGGAGGTGCCAGTCACGGCACTTAAGATTTGTCGCTATGAAATATGTTTGTGCTCGCTTTGGTTGTATGGCAAACTACTTTTTGCGCGCGGACTTAGCCTGCGCGAACAGGCGCGCTAGCTTTGGCAGCGTTGCCTGCTATGTATGAAACGGAGTCTGACCACGTAGCATTGGCCAAAGAAATCCTCTGGCTCCAAAGATAAATTTTGAGCGCTAGCGCGCTAAAACTGAAGGGGTCAATTAAGCTCGTCCTTAAGGGCATGACGACAGCGTCAATGGATTAATGCCCTTATATGCGGAATGGGCCATTTCCTGTTTTTCATTCATAAATCGCTGAGAGTCCTCATACCACTCCTGGCGCAGTGGTGCAGCGTTTAAGCGGTTCGCCACTAGCCCTGCGATGGCAGGGCTGCAGCCATTTGAGCATGTGAGATCCAGGTTGTTGCTCTTCCCAAGCAACCTCTTGCCACCAATCATAAATTCAACTGCCGGCTGCCTCAGTGATGACCTTGTGCTGACGTCACAAGATCACGTGATCCAGGCGGGCCATCTAAGCAGGTTGCCCATTACCCGGTGGGCACACATAGGAACCTCACAGATTACAACTAAGTGGCTGACTGATAGCTCTAGTGCTAACACACTAAAATGCATCGTTGTTCGCATAATTCGCATGACTGGAAGTGATGTTACCAGAACAGAAGAGACAACTATGCGTTTCGTTCCATCTTCATTGCTCTCGTGTCAATTTCAGACACCTTTGGGAAAACATCAACCATCAGCTAAATGACCGGAAGGGATGTGTAGTTGAGTGCAGACAGACGTGTAGACCGGAGACAACGAAGAAAGAATGACACAAAACTTGACGTAAATGCATCAATAGCTTCTTATGCTGTCACACTGTCAACTTATTGGCACACTGCTCACATTATGCCGGCGCCGCCATGCGGCCGCGCGCCAACACTTGGCTCGTGTCGGAGAGAGGAAGACGACGCTTCCTGCTGAGTGCGCGCTGCCGGTCTGCTTGTCCGTCCGATTAAAAGCCCCTTTTGAATCTCGCTACGTTTGTCGGCAACAATACAATCTGATTAGGCGTCTGGGCAAGTTCATGCCAAGTATGTAGATGCTTTCGATAAATAATGGATTAGGTTGGGCACGTCTGCGACTAGCGAAGAATGGAATACGCACCTGTTCTCTACCAGCCATTGGGTTTGCTTCAAGACACACCCAGTTGTGTGACTCCTTCTGGTACTGTTCTTCGTGACTGCTTCGTTTGTACAGTACAATATGAAATAGGCTGCTTCCTCGTGACTCTGTAACACGGAGGTGGACGTCACCTGAAAAGAATGCCACGCATTCTCAAAATGAGCTTGTGCGAGTTTTTCAGTAGTGCAGATTTTAGCAGTGAAAACGTTCAAAGAAACTGAGAGCGAATTTTCCGACAACACCATTCGGGAAATATATTTTATTCATGTAGTGTTGGTTGGGATGTCATGGCAATTCTTCTGTTTTTTACATCGTAATTTAAAACAAGAAATTAAGTAAACCAGCTCTCCACATATTAAATGTGCTGCATTTTCCCCAATAATCGAGCTACTGCGGCTGCCGCGCGAGAGGGACAATGCGGACCCGGGGCTTTTTCGAGACTGAGGGTAACCTTTGTTACATGGGCCTGTATCTTCCTCGTTTGGATTATAAAAAGTGCCCTTATAAAATGAGAAGAGGTAAGGGCAGGCTTAATGCTCACAAAGGTGGTATGGCGAGCCACAAAGATTACCGCATGTGCCTGATCACCAGAGGCACGCAGTCGCACCTAGTGGCCCTGCGGTCGGCGAAAACTCTTGTTTGGAAAGACGTGCAGTAGTGACACTTGAACATCTACGCCTGTTGTGACGCGCTGATTACAGCGTACGCCCTTGAGCTCGCAGTGAGGACAATCCCCGCGGGATTAATGCAACACGAACCAGTTTTGCATGCTGGTGTGTTCTAACTAGGTTCGCCCGGGAAAGTGTGCACCGAGTTTACGAAGCCTATTCCAAGCGCACTTTCGTCAGAAAACTCAGCGCCGGGCCGGGGGACAATTTTTTGTATTTTTGCGGTGGGTGTCCCGCGTGTGTGTATGGGGGGGACTCATACAACTACCTCACACACCTGAGGCGGGCGCCCAAACCACTAGGCCATGACTGTTAACAAAAGTGCAGTGTCTTCCCAACTCCTTATTTTTAAGCCAAATTGAGTAGGGAGTCACTGAATGCAAATAATATTTTTTTTCTTTCCTTCGCCTCACTGGTCGCCGGTCACCTTCAATAACTTTTATACTCGCCTCGCTATGTGAGGTAGTTTTTTGTGCATACCTTTTCTATGTTGTAACCACTTAATGGATTTGCTGCTTAAAATTAGGTTGTTAGTATTTTAGATGTAGGCAATGAGCTGTACGTGAAAGTCGTTTGTCCTCGTACCAGATGCAGTCAGGAAGACATGAAGAAAAACGTTAACTCTCAAACTGTAGTCCAACGCTGTCACAACCATTATAACCTTTAATACATTTAATGACAAAGCCAGCCCAAAAAGACGTTAGGAGAGGGCAAGCATTCTTCGGTATGGTTTAGTGATAGGGTCTAGCATGTCGGGGACAGTGGCCATTTGTAGAATTTCTCTTTACGCCGAAATAACAACTACCTTCATTCTTTTCCGCATGCCTTCAGCATAGTGGGGGAGGTAAGCCATCCTTGAAAAGTGGCAATATGAGCGCAGCTCGTGTTAAGGCAGGTAAAGACAGAAGAACGAATCATTGGCCCCACCTCATGCTGTTGATAGATAGATAGATATGTTTATTTGAGTGTGCCTCAACAGCCAAGTGGCCTAAACGAGCGCACACTAGGTCAGATACATCAAAATCACCCCTTCAAAACATTTAAAAGCAGGCACGAAAAACAATTAGGCAAATATGTCCATGTCAATAAACGTTTTGTTATATAATATTTGTAAACGAGTCATTGGACAAATGACGTGCAAATCGGGATAAAATGTGTCGAAACATTTTGTAGCTTTTGCATGTGGCACACGAAAATTCAGCGACATCACTAAGGTCCCCCAGTTAATGAAACCGCGCACGACTTTTTGCAGAAACTGCATGTCACGTATGCGTCGCCTGTCGCCAAGGGTAGACATATTGAGGTCTGCCAAGAGAGAATCATAGTCGTAGAAACGCCGGCGACCAATATATCTATCATAATAGATGCGTATGAACTTACGCTGGACATTTTCAATTTTCGTGCAATAGGCGACAGATACGCTATTCCAGGCTACTGACGCGAACTCAAGACGCGGTCTCACAAGGGCACAGTATAGAGTGCGTAGACATTCGTGCCGTAGAAATTTTTTTGTGAGTCTAGAGATAAGACCAATATGCCTCAATGCGCGTAACACAATTGAATTTACATGCAGTCTAAAATCAAGCTTTGAATCAACAACAACACCAAGGTCTCGTACATGGGCCACGCGAGAAATCTCACCCGCCAAAAGTGTGTAATCAAACGTAACTGTGTCGCGTTTCCTAGTTAGAGACAGGACGCAAGTCTTCTTAGTTGGTTGGTTTATGGGGTTTAACGTCCCAAAGCGACTAAGGCTATGAGAGACGCCGTAGTGGAGAGCTCCGGAAATTTCGACCACCTGGGGTTCTTTAACGTGCACTGACATCGCACAGTACACGGGCCTCGAATTTCTCCTCTAAAGAAATTCAGCCGCCGCGGCCAGGATCGAACCCGCGTCTTTCGGGCCAGCAGCCGAGCACCATAGCCACTGAGCCACCGCGGCGGCTGCAAGTCTTCTTAATATTCAGTTTTAAGCAATTCATCAAACACCAATTCTCAACGTTGTTAATGTCAGCTTGCAATTGGCGGCAGTCCTCAATTTCTCCAATATTACGGAATAATTTGAAATCATCTGCGAAGAGCAAAATTCTCGAGTTCTTGACGTGCAACGGCAAGTCATTAATAAACACTAAAAACAACAGCGGTCCTAAGTTGGAGCCCTGAGGCACTCCCGAAGATTACAGAAATTCGTTGGACACACAGCCGGAAAATCGTACCATGTTACAGCGGCTGCCAAGGTAGCTTTTGAACCACCTGCAGTATAAGGGGAAGAGTCCGTATCTTTCCATCTTCATCAGAAGTACCTCATGGGAAACCATATCGAAAGCTTTAGTAATGTCAAAGTAGACTGCATCTACCTGACCACGATTAAATACATGTGGCCCAGTATAATCAAGAAAGCTGCATAAATTCGTTTCCACAGAGCGACCTTTCAAAAAACCGTGCTGCAGTATTGAGATCTTCTGTTTGAAGTATGAGCCCATGCGTTCGTACATATTCATTTCAAAAACTTTCGCAAAAGAACAAATTAGTGAAACAGGTCGAAAGTTGTTTACATCACAAGCATCGCTAGACTTGAATACAGGAACAACTACTGACAACTTCCAATGACAAGGGAAAACACCAGTTCGCAACGATAAGTTGAACAAATGCGCCAAAACAGGGCCAAAAATGTCAGGGCATCCTTTGATTATGAAGCTGGGAATTTCATCAATTCCTGTTGAAAGTTTTGGCTTAAGTTTCTGAATCGCCGAAAGAACCTCATGCTCGGTGACAATATCATAAGCTAAACAGTCAGCGCTGTCTTCAAGAGTGATAACAGCAGTTGTGTTATCACGGCACACAAAACATGAGCTGAAGTGATCAGCAAAAGCTTGGCACACATCTTGATGTTTAAAACAGATGCCATCGCGCGTCTTGATCACAGCAGCACTAACCTTATCATTTCTTTGCTTGCGCACAAAATCCCCAAAACTGCTTGGTTCCTTTTTAAAGTTCTGTTCAAGAAGTTTGTGGTACTCTGCTTCATCACGTGCAATCAGTTTTTTCACAATTTTTCTGCACAATGAATATCTTTGGTACCAATACTCACTTTCTTATTTCACGTAGAGTTTGTGATACTTCTGTTTTTTCTTCAAGTAATGTCTCAAATCTTGCGAAAACCAGCAAGGAAATCTACACTTCTTCGATTTACGGCGAGGTATACATTTTTTCATTATACCTTGTACAATTGATGTAAGTAGCTCAACGCCTGTGTTTACATCCTCAGTCTCAAGCAATTCTGACCAGTCGTAGGCCAGAAGATCATTGTACAGCCTAAGGTAATTGCCATACGCGTATCTAAATTTTTCTGGCACCATCTCACGCACTGCACGAAACGACAAGAAAAACGACAAGGTAAACGGGCAATGATATTTGTCTACCAGAACAAGACGATCGCGCACCGCTTGCACGCCAAAAAGAGGGACATTAGATAGAATTAGGTCTAAAATGTTTCCAGCACAGTTCTTCATTGTATTAAATTGATATAAACCATGGAAATTACTAAAATCAATTAAACATTCGGCTTTTTTCTCGAGTTGCTGTACAGTCACAAGTGACCAATCCAGTGGACCAATCGACCTTAGGAAGATTAAAGTCCCCGTAGATGTGAACCTTGTACTTCGAAAAATCAATTTTTTCCCCAGTATCCAAAAAATTATGGGTAAAAACGTTAGGAGCAGAATTTGGTGGAAAGTAGTAACAGCCGACTAGATAGTGCGATTTGTCACACGTTGGAATTTCCAACCACACACATTCTTCCTATGTCTCTAGGTCTGGTCTCCTAAATGCATTTAGCACAGAACGGCAGGCTATCAGAACTCCGCCCCCGTATTTAATCTTGTCAGAGTACACTCTATCGGCCCTGAAAACAGCATACTCATCTGAGAAATAAGACGCACTTGAACATGATGAGTTTAGCCACGTTTCCGTCAGGCACATGATGTCATACTCACATTCGTATGCATTCGCGAAGAGAGCTTCCCTTTTAGTTCGCAGCCCTCTCGTGTTTTGGTAATACAGCTTAATTTCCTGAGCCATTTTCGGATGTAGTTAGAGCACCATTAGGGTCATCAAAGCGCCGTGAGGACCACAGCTTTCCATAAAAAGGGCGAAATACGCAACCATCAGGCCACACTTCCGGTTTGCTCACAAGTTCAAATAAATGCTCATCCAGAGAAACGTGAAAGGAGCAATATGTATCGTACTTCGTTTTCAGTTGTGTGCAAGTAACAACCTTGTCACCTACTGTGTCCGCCAAAAGTTCCTGTATGTCCGACGCCGTTGTTGTCGGGTCCAGACGAGAAACAAATAAGCTTTTCTTCGCCGGTAGTCTGGGCGCTACTTTAAGCATGGACTGCTTAGCTGCGCCAAACGTTGCTCGAGGCCGAGGTGGTTGGCTCACCGCTTTCGACGGGCGTGGCAGATGAGTACTCTGGTCCTGAGCAGGAGGCTTCGATGGAGGGGCCGACATTCCAGCAGGCAGATTTGCGGCCACGGCTGAAGCGTAGCTGCGAGATTCCGAGCAGTCAAAATGCGAGCACTCACTCTGGCTGACGGTACGAACAGACGCACTCAGGCCATTCAAAGCTTCACGCAGGAGCGCGTTTTCCGCACGGAGCTGTCGCAGCTCATCAGTTAACGCATCTATTCGACTAGCCATTTTTTGTAGCATTAAAACAACACTCGGGGAAGCACTGACGGAATCTGAGTCTTGAAAATGCAGGGAAGAGCGCTGCAGTTCGGGGGGCTTTTCCGTGTCGCCGGCTCCGCCGATAAGCTCTGCCGCCGAAGGATCACGCCGCTTCACGCAATGAACACATTTGTACCTGCTGGCACCGGATTCCATGACGATGTTGTATTCCTCGTCCTGTATGTTGATGCATATGCAGTGAAAACGCTGACTGCAAGACGCGCACGGCAAAAACTGCTGCCTACCACGAATGGGCTGGGAGCAGCGCGCACATGCGTCCGCATCGGGCGCCATGTTGATGACACATAACTGTTGATGACACATAATATGTTGAACACATAACATGTTGAACACATAATTATTTTGTCACTGTGCCATGAACTAATAATATTATATCCTCATTACCCTTTTCCTTTATCATGAGTACGTTTTCCAAGACACCTAAGCAAACAGTGTTGGGCATGAGTTGTCAGGTGAGCAGGGTCAGGATGGGTAGTAAGGTCAGTACCTATCGTCAGTAAAAAATTAGCTATTAGATTATAGTTAAAAACTTTACTAGCTGCCATGATTGGCCTGCTTTTTTTATGTCCTCCAACAGTTGTATGATTATGCCAGAAAAAGGTTCCATATACCTCAAAATCACCATTTTTAAAAATTGGTGACCACCTTACCTTGAACACATGGTACATACTATACTTTTACATAATCTGTGGGGAAGCTTGTTCATTTTTGTTTGTCGTCTAGGTTAACAACTTTTATATAAAGCTACACCATATCGAAGAATTCTTGCCCTCCTCTAAAGACTCGTACTCCTTATATAAAGGAATTGCATGTTTGCACCATCACTCAATTGATAAATAAATATTCCTTTCGTTCTTAACTTCTTAAATATATGCAAAACGCATTCTTTGCAACTGAAAAATGTATCTATATATAAAGCTTAATACTCAGGTGTACGTAACAGGAGGCCATGAGCAGTTGTCTCTGCATTTGTCATGAGGGAAGAGATTGCAGTCAAGCTTAATCTGCTTACATGGGCTTCTAACTATATAATTTCGTTTTTATTGCGATTTGTAATAATGAACATTATAAAGATCCAGGATACGATGTTACTTAAGCAGCTGTATTTTTCAGGCACAATCTTTCCACTTTCCGCAAGCTCTAAAACATTTTCATCAGCATACTGAAGGAAGTGTGTTGACAGCGCAACTCAGCTTAGGTCGTTTGTATAAATGCACCGATATCCCCAATAAATATGTTGTCATGAGGGAAATTAAAAAAATTAATTGCACTGTGTTACAGTTTTAACACGAATAAGCTCTTCTTCACAAGTGCTGTTAATTATTACCTTCACGCATTAACCGCTGCCAATATTCGGTCGCAGAAATCAAGAAAACATATACGTAGACATAATTTGCATTCGTATCATGAGGAAATAAAGCTCCCCACAACAAAAAATTCCAACTGCTTTACTTAGCATATTGTTATAACAAACCTTGTCTTCCCGTTTCCGCCCTTCCCTCCAACCCCCCCCCTCCCCCGCCTGCAGAATTGCCTATAGGGGGCTGCGCATTCTGTAAAGAAAAAGTTGGAGATTCATTTGATGGTGCTAGAGAGAGAGAAAAAAAAAACTTTACTGAGGCTAGTGTGTTAAACACCCCTTGGGTCCCCGGACTACAGCACTGTGCTATGGTTTGTTTGTGGCAAATGCTACTTTAAATGCACAGCAGTAATCACAATCTCAATACTAAACCTGGGTTATGTATTTGTTTTCACTTTGCATCAGTATTTTTTCTTATTACAGGACGAGATATAATCATGCTCAGCACTAAAAAAGCACTGATAGCGGCGCCGTGTCTTCACTTCTTGATTTTTGGCGCCAATTTTAATTTAGCTGTAGCCCAAGCACCGCCAATCATTAGCGAAGAGGTAAGGTGCCACGTCTTCGAGCATTCGCTCGATTCAAACTATGTGCGCTCCAGAGCAACACTATTTTCTTGAAGCTTTACGCAGCTGTCTCCAATTTCACGCTGACGAATGGAGCACGAATTTCATTGAGTCTTCATCGGTGTCTTAGTATTGCGCCGGAAATAGTAACCTTATATATTGCTTCCTCTGTCGGCCACCTTTAAGGGTGTGCCTTAGCAGGTTTTGCGGCAGCGTCGCGTGCGCTTGTTCTGTAATATGGAGCAAAGTCAATTGCTGAATCGCACCACCACAGTTCTTGTTGTGACGAAGATTCAGGGCGCTGTAATTTGGTATCCCTAAGTGGGCAAAATGATTTAAACCGCTAATGTTTTCATATCTGATCCTTGGCCGCCGCGGTGGCTTAGTGGTTGTGGTGCTCGTCTGCTGACCCAAAACATGCGGGTTCGATCCCGGCCGCGGCGGCTGAAATTTCTTTGGAGGAGAAATTCTAGAGGCCCGTGTACTGTGCGATGTCAGTGCACGTTAAAGAACCCCAGGTGGTCGAAATTTCCGGAGCCCTCCACTACGGCGTCTCTCATAGCCTTAGTCGCTTTGGGACGTAAAACCCCATAAACCAATCAACCATATCTGATCCTTGCTTGAATCCTGTTTTGCTGTTGAGCTCCAGAGAGTGAAAAATTAACGAGGAGGGTTTTACAGACACCTGTTCACTGCTGATTTCACGAGACATCGGACTCAGCACTCTAAGAACGCAGCTTTGCAGCCCCTCTACGCCCGATGTAGGACAATAACTGGTTATGAGCGGGGCATCTTCATTTGGACCCTGAACTTTTCCGCTGGCTAGAGCCAATATTTACGCTCAGCCATTCCTTAGAGTAACCTACATGCGGCTAATGATGCAAGAATGCAGCTCATGCGAGCTCGTACTTGCGTCTATGTTATCCTCACGAAGTGTACGGAGGCCCGATGCATGCTTTTTGAGGAAATGCGGACTCGGTTAGCTTTTCAAATGCATACATCACGTTCATGCGGGTTCAATAGACTCAAGCCAGACTAGGGGTCCGCTCCTTTTCGCAATCGATTAGTAGCATTTTTCAGTGCACCTCTTATATACTATATTTGAAAAAATAAACTTTTATTAATAATCACTAAGCAGCATAAAATATGAAAAGTAGGCCGCGCCACAGATAGCGCGAAATGAATAGCGACAGCCCCGCGACTAATACTTTGGTTCTTTATTTTCAGGTTTCTCTGGCAGGCCTGACAACTGCACGTTTTTAATGTCAACTTTCTTGACTGAAGATAAGAAAACCTATTACTCACCAGTTTTGCAGGAGCTCGACTAATCATACTTCCATTCGCTTCTTCAGCTCCGGCCTGCACTTCTTCGGGGTCTATGTCCAAATAAAAACTGAAAAAGAACCACCCGGGCTGTAAAGAACTCTTACTGCGGGAGAAGGATGCCATTTTAGGTGCGCTAGCACTTATAGTGGCCATTCCCCGCATTTAGCTGCTGTGTCTGTCTGTCCGTCCGTCTATCTGTCCGTCTGTCTGTCCATCTGTCTGTCTGTCCGTCCGTCCGTCTGTCTGTCCGTCTGTCTGTCTCTCCGTCTGTCTGTCCGTCTGTCTCTCCGTCTGTCTGTCCGTCTGTTTGCCCATCTGTCTGTCTGTCCGTCCGTCCGTCCGTCCGTCCGTCCGCCCGCCCGCCCGTTCGTTCGTTCGTCCGTGTCTATCTGTCTGGGGGAAATCCGACTGTGCGGCCTGCTTGTGCCCCCGCCCTCCCCCCTCCCCCCCCCCCCCCCCCCCCTGCTGCCGTATACTGGCCGGTGTAGTTTCGGCTACTAGGCTTTGTTCCGGTGCAAGGCAAGCAGGGGAAATAGCTATGGCCAGGACCGATTCTCTGGGGATGCGAACCCCATGGGAGTAGCAGTGACTCCCAGGCGACTGTGAGGGCCAGTCGCGCTCGTGAAGCCCGATGCCTGAGCGGAGGCAGGCCTGGGTTTATACCCCGATTGGACCCACGAAATCCTTCACGGAAGGCATGTCCAAAATGAAACAGCTTTTCAGATGCATGCTACTTCCCTCCGCACGCGGGGGTGTGCAAGTCTTGCTACCGACGCGCCTGTTTCTGGTCCAGGAGAAACCAAGTCCGCGCGGCGGTTCACAGTGGCCACGCTCTAAAACCGCACCTTGAGGAAGCGTGCTCACGGCCGGCCGCAGGGCTGTAATGGTCACTGCGGGATGCCGACGGGGGAGGGGACTAGGACCTTGAAACGTCCAGTCAGAACCGTCCATGTTGTGCAATACCGGCGGAGTAGGCCCGGGTCTTCTCACCCTAAGCCACGTTCTTGGTTTGTGGTCGTCAGCTCAGCCCTGAACACTCTCTCCTCAGTCGGAGAGGAGCAAGCTAGAGGAGAATAGAAGTGCATTGTGGACATAAAAATATTTATTTCACTAAAAATTAAGGTTTTGCGGCTGACGCTGTACATTGCAAAGTAGAATGCAGGATTATAACAGATATAACAATCTTATGATAGCTTTCGTTGAAAAAAGAACTATAGTACGTACTTGTACCCCTATTATCATACTTTCAGCTTTACTGAATTTAAAGAAAAAAAAAAGATTATATTTTAGTTCACAGCAGTGTGATACACACAGGTTACGAATGGAAGACAGGTAACTGTAAATTGATCAGACAGCAGCGTGCTTAGAACCTCAGCGTTATGAACCAGTAGTAAATTCTATTTTTTGGGACTGCATTACAGTAAAAGCTTCTAACCTGATAAGGGGATCGGCCGAAATAAGTGTTAGAGAGTCAGAAAATTTTGTGTCATCTTTGAGATTCTCCGCTCCTATAGGCATGCAAACCTGGAGTAAAACAACTGTCTCAAGAACAGCAATCTATTCTATGAGATTATTGGTGCATTTGATGAGTGATAGGTACTACATTGATAACAGTACGCAACATTCTTTTTTAGAGAACAGAAAGGTAGTTAATGTTTGACACTATCATGCTTCCTCACACAAGGAAACGATAATTTAAGACAAATTAAAACATGCATTAGGTCAATGTCACTGAGTCTCAGATACAACGAATAACTGTGGCCGCACAACTTTGTTAGAGCGGAAGAGGTGCCGCAAATTCGCCCCCGCAGTCGGAGAACTCGCGCTTCCCGCGGGCGCGGGGACCGAAAAACATCGCCGACCTCTCGTGACACTACCTGTCGCTAAAAAAATGCGGCGATATAAAAAAAATTAAAGAAAGACAGTAAAACTGTCATAACCTAATGTTTGTGCTTAAGTTTTTGCCTTGTATGTGTTATACATCTTATCATCACGCCTTCGTTCATTCGACTGAATGCACGTTGTATTCCTGCACTCTCTCTCGCTCTGTATCACCCACTCCTGCCTGACATTCAGGCCGGTAGTATAGAATAAATAAATAAGTAAAAAAATATATAAATAAAGCTAACCGCTGGCCAAGCGCGCCTCGATGAGCTAAAAGTTCAATAGTACGGGCATTTGTGACGGCTGGGAAAAACTAAAGCTCCGCGGGCCCAATACATGGACGTTCAAAGCGAAACTACAGCGGCAGTCGTCGAGGACCAACCAATGGCATCAATTTTAAAAGTTTTAATACCAGACATGTGGCATACGTTATTGGCCCAGCCGGTCAAGTGGTGTGCGTGTCACCTGCCCAATCAGCTCTCCACCTTGTGCGCTGCTGGCGGGTGCAGGCAGTGTGCAGCAGTGTGACGTTCTGTGCGTGCGCTACGAGGGCCCATATCTTCGGCGGCATCTTCTCTGTGCTGAACCCCGGAGGCACGCGGGCAAAGGACGCCGGCGGTCGGCTGTTTGAAGCCGACTGGCCCATTCAGAGAGCTCGCAGAAAATAAAAAGAAACACGCAGCTCGTTCCGTTCTACTCCCTTGTCTCCCCTCTCCTTAAACGGTCCGCGTTCGACGGCGCCGCGTAGACGGAGCCCCCAGAGGCGGCAAAACGACTGAAGGGGTACAATGGTACAAAGACGCCGGCGGGAGGGAAACGCCCCCCCCCCCCCCCCCCCAGCGCCACGTGCGCCTCCGCCGCATAGGAAAAGCCAGCACAATTAGGCTGCCTGGCCGTACAAGGACGCAAGAGAGGCTGAAAATCCGACAAGAGAAGAAAGCTGCTGGCGGGAGAAAAACGACATCCCAACGCGGGAGGTCGGGGGTGCCGCAGGCGCCGCCGTGGAAAGGAGGACGAGGGAAACAATTCAGCCTGGAAGAGAGGAGATCGGGCGTGGGCGGCGGAGCAGGGATAGCTGGGCAGTGCGGACGAAAGCACGCTCAGGACGCGATCGTTCGCAAAAGGGTCCTTCAGCGCCGAAGCCCGACGGCGCGCAGCTTCTGCCAGCAACCTACCGAGCGCAACTCCGGAGCCCCTCCATCGCCCCCATGAAGGCGTCGCCACGTAAGCTCGGACATCCCAGCCTCTGATGTAAAATGTATAATTATTGAATACATCATTTTGTTTAAACTGAGCCATACGGTGTCTCTTTGCCTCTCCGTCCCGTGTGGACCAGCGCATTATGTGGGGTCGTCACAGCAGTATGCAGTCTTTGGCATGTATTACGCTGTGCTAGCTTCGCCGCGGGTTCTCTACAATTTCGTCGAGGCTTGAAGACGATTGAGCAGAGGTGTCATTACCGGGGAACGGGCAGAGCGGTGCACACTGTAACGGATGGAGCACTGAGGTGAGGTGATGGACCGCAGGCCTCTGCACCGTGTGCCGCTTTTCATGGTTACAACTCTGTGAGGAGACTGACCTGCCAAACTTTTAAATGAATGATCGGTGGGGATTGCACGATTGCAGTGGAGAGCTTGGAAAGCACCCTAAAAATTTTTGATTATCGGCTTCAGGGCTGCCTTAAAAACATCAATAAAAAAAATCAATGGTATTACCGACTTTGCATGTTTGGCTGTATTATGGGATGTGCGATTACATCTAACTTCGAATACGACGAAAACATTCTGCGCGAGCGTTAAGTGAGTTATAAGCGGCCTAGAATGTATTTTTGTGACTGCATACAATTCCTATAGACCAAGAAAGGGAAAGGTATACTGCTACTAAATGAGATCCCATGACATTGTTGGTGCAAGCAGGATGCTAAGAGATTTGAAACTAATTACTGATCTGATTGCATAAATAACTAAATATTTTCGAGGCGGATTCACCGCGTGCTTTCTCCTAGGCTATAAAAGTAGGATAGTAATCACCGTTTCCTGGTTCCTGTTCAGAGAGTTATTCGGCGCCCTTGTTTCAAAGTTCATTGCTAGCATTTTTAAATTCAAATCACCTTCTTGCTCAAATCTAAAGAGTTAACAAAACTTGTGAATCTCGGTTATTGTAAAGCTCATTACTGCCATTGCACAGCGTCTAGGCGATGTGGTTGAGTGAACACAGTTGCACAGAGTCGCATTACTGAGCTAATTTCGTGACCTCGTTGTCAGGGTTCGCACAAGTCGAATAATTTAATAATATAGAAAAATTACTTTCAAGTTTTTCTGCCATGTTTCTCAGAACCACATCCGAGTATTTTTTTATTTCGGCAAGGAGCTTTTGATTTCCCGAAAAAAAATATTGGTTGGCAAAATCAGTATTATGTGTCTAAGATTTTACGCTTCAATTACGTCGCCCTGTTCGGTCCTGTCAAAAAATTATCAACAAGCATTGTGATTGATGTGGTAAACTATGGGTTGATCAGCATAACTGTTCTCTTTCCCTCCTTTTTCCTGCAAGTGGAGAAGAGATTTTCCTCTCACTGCTTTGTCAACTACCAACCCAGGCTTTAGATGGACGGCCCAACTAACAGGCAGATTTTTCCGACATGGGGATTTTAATTCTGTGGTATTGAAAGTACGTTTGGTGCTTTCCAGTTGACTAGATAGTTTAGAAAGGCTTTTGGCGAAGCTCTGAATTCTTTTCTGCCGTTATAATGTCTATTAACAAATTGTAATAAAACCTATTACAACGAATTGAAGAACTATTCGTGGTTCGAACTACTGGCCCCCTTCGTTCACTAGGATCGTATTCATGGGCTTTATATTGTCCAATTAAGGCAGATCAAAGACAACCCATATATAATCTCCCGACAATTGGTCACAGTGTTGTAAATAATTGTTCACAGAAAACATTCATATTTCACAACCGTCGACCTAACGACAGCTATGCCGACATTCTTCCTACAAGTGGGCAACGCGACTGAATGAAACTGCCTTCGTACGTGTCGTCTGTTTTCAATCCCTCGACGTTAACCACAGTTACTAATGGTGTAAACAAACACCATTGTACATTTGTTTCAGCATCCTGATACGCTGTAAAAGCTTTTCGCCGAACCTCTATTCCAGAATTTTCATTAATGGAAGAAGCGGACGGCAAAGTATGATTCTAGAAGTGCTGGCAACACTAGAATTGTTCTTCGTGAAAGCTACAGCACACATGCGCTAATCCCTATTACTGCACACTAGAAAGCCAGGTTTTTTTTCTTCTTAGGTTTCATAACCATTCCCGAGGATTTCTTAAAACGCGGCATGATGTAACTAACTGCTATCATTTAGTTTTCACACGTGTTACGTGCTACGACGAAAACTTACTGAAGTCATAAACATCACTATTAGAGTAGTAAATCAAGCGAGGAATCACACTGCATGTACAATTTGCAGACTTACAGAATACTTTTATTTCACCAACTTTCACAGATATGATAGTGGATGCTTGCACTTGCCTGTATTCCTTAGAATGATTTTCCCATAGATTAGATGATAATGGGCGCTTTTGGTTTGGTTTTACGTAGTTTAACCTTTTTACGACCTTTTTACTAAGTTTCGACCCCGTGGGATTTTTTTCAGTGTACTGATGTACAGCAGACGCGCCACGAAAGGGGAAGCGCAAGGGCACTGACTACCTACACAAAGTATTTGAGAGAGTACATGTAATGTCAAAAACTATTATTTACCATGTTACATTTCGGATCAAACTTTACTCTCGGCGAGAACAGCATTCAATAAACCTCAGGCTAGGCGGTAAATGCAGTCTAGACAGGGTCAGATGTACAGGTTGACCCTATTGTCTCTGTTCGGGTCCTATGGTCACCGCCGCGATTGCTGCCATACGCCGATATGCACTGATTCACAAATCGCCTATAGGTTGCCGCTCCGCGGAATAGCACCAGTGGAGAGACCAAACCTCCTCACAGCACCTCTCAAACCTTCTCATCAAACCTCAATAGGGTGGATATCAAGAAATGAGGCTAACCCAAGGAACGAGATAACTAACGTACGGGTCCGCGTGTGCATCGACAGGGCACCAGCGGAACCCTCACCCTACCTCACTGGCGGGCAAGGGGAGAGGGCCATGGGATACAGCGACATTATTTAATATTATAAACAAGCAAGGGTGTAGTACTCCCCGCATCACAAAAGGTTGACACCTGAGGAAGGCTTAATATGATAGGCGAATCCAGACAAACACTGCATCTCGCAAAAGCTCGTCAGCATTCTTGATCCGACATTCCAGGCAGAACGTGGCCAAAACCACCATCCTCAATTAGATCGTATAACTACGTATTAGCGTACCCAGCTCTCAGGACAGTTCCCTCCCCATTCACTTCCCCGCCCCATCATCTAGGAGGGGAGGCCTGCACGCCGAGGGCCTAGATATTCACATCGCCCTGGTTTTCCGGAACCGGTCTGAGGCTGCCTCCAGGGGTCTGCTGGAACAGGAGACCCTACTGCAAACGAAATCTTCACTTTCTTTTCTACAAGAAAGTTCTTGTCTTTCTCTCCGTCATGCCCCCTTTTCATTAATGAAACAGCGCCCCTTATCTCTCTCGCGCTGCCGGCCAATACCAGCGCTCTGAGAAACCTTCAGAGTTCGTGGTTTCCTGGAACCAACGTCCCGCTCACACAAGTCAAGTAGCAGTAAACTCCCGAATTTCTTGCATATCAACATGAGATTACTCTTACTTTACGCGTGCCGTTGTAGCTATGACCGAAAAACAGGGATTGGTCGAAAAGGTGGCCACGTAACAGTGGAGTGGCGGATTTTGAAAAGTGATTCAAACTTCAGAAAACTGGTAATTATACACTCTCAACATGACTCAAACGTCATTGACATGCAAGGATCTGAAGCAAATGAATTGCACTGAAAAGAAGGCTGGGATAGAAGGAATCGAGCCCTTCGCCTTTGGGTTGCGACTCATGGTACCGCTAGGCCAGGCAGCTACGTATGTACGAAGTGGTTAAAGCGGGGATTTATTGTACGCCGTGTGGTCTTTCACATGATGACTGCTATTGTGAAAGAGGAAACACTGTCTGCGGGTGAAAGAAGAACCGGTTTCACATTACGCACTTAAAAGGCGAAACTTAACTGTAATCTCTCGCTCATGTATTTGACTAATTGTGTGGCATAACCCGTTGTTGAGTGTTTCGGAAAGGATAGTAATACAGATAGCATGGACAAAATAAGCAGACAAAACATGTGACTGACCGCTCCATAATTTTCTGTGGTCATGAAAGCACTCAGATGGTATATTTTTAATTTCGCCGAGAAACCAAACTTTTTTACTGGTCTGATCACAACCTTGTATGCAAAAGAGCACAGTTCCAACAAGGAAGCGATTTCCAATTGCATTCTTATGCATTGTCTGCTATTCGATGAAACGAAAGACTAATTCGTAACAACTTTCAACGCAGACAGTCAAGAATATATAATGCTCGTTACTCCGCCACAGTCAGATATAAACGCCTCCAACTCGCCAAGCTTTGAAAACATTTAGTATACTACGAGCAAATTTCGACCATTGCAACACTTGCATAAACGTGTCTTTGTAGCACCACAAAAGTTCAAATTTCGCAAAACTTGCGTCACATGAAAGTTGCCGCGATCATTAAGTGGCAACCTAGTGGCGAGAAAACAAGACTACATTAGTATATTGCAGCATTCTGGACGCTGAACGAGCCTCATGTATCGAGTGCTGCTTTGCATAGTGTCACTAGTGATGACCATTCTTTTGTGAGTCTGTAATACCGTGAAACAAGTGGAAACACCACAAATCCAATGATGATTGCTAAAAGCTAAATGGTTAGAGAATGACGAAGTTCATCCTGAAGAAAGGCACAAAAATCTATATGTTCAAATCTATATTCAATGTGTGCAGCAGGTAATGAATAGTGCCCACCAGGAAACTGTGATACTGCAGTACACACCGTCCCACCACAGCTGAGATTTCTGCAGGCAAATGTTGCTTTAAGCAAGCACAGTCAAAAACAGCAAAGCGTCATTAAGGTCATAACAATGTTGAAACACCCATAATTAAAGGCTATCATCAGTGACAACGCTTATAAAATGAAAGCGAAAAATTCATCCGCCCGACAAAAAGAAAAAAAAACCTAAAGCAATGGTCCCCATGTCAGGTACATTCTGTTATTGTGGACATGGCGCTTCCAACCTTGCAGCCGAACTCACGGGCGAAGTGACGGAAAAGCCTCAGAGGGTCTTGGCACTTCTGCTTCCCGTCGGACGCGCCGCACTGCGCCATGCACCAGAAGATGAAGAACATCCTCTTTCCCGTCAGCGACTCGTAGCCATCGAGCCTGTACTGATAGCCGCCGTCGGTGGCATCGAGAAAGGCTCTGAACGCCGCGGTTAGGGACATGACCCTCTCGGCAAGCTCTCGCCTCGAAATGTGGGGCCAGCCGGGCCTCTTGCGGGTTGCCGCCGTAGCAAAGAAGACGGAAGGGCTACGTTGACACAGGGCTTCGGCGTAGACCCTCGCCCGCGTGTTCTCATCAGCATCGCGAAGCAGCATGGAGACGAGGGCGGCCATGGCGTCCGCGATCTCGGACCCCAGCGCCCCGTACTTGACTGCCGGTGGTGCCTCGGCGCTGTAGAAGGGCGGCTCCAAAGCGGTGGGCAGAAGCTCGAAGCGTTTGTCTTCGGTGAGGTAGTATAAACGCACCGTGCCGTTCCAACGGAAATTTGCCGCGCGTGTATCAGCCGGCGTCATTCGCCTTGCGGCAGCGACATTCTGGATGTTGTCGAAAATGCTTGGCTTCTGGTCCGGAAAGTGCTTGAAGAGCCCGTTCAGCTGTCCCTCCTGGGATTCGGTGACGAAGCTGAGCGGAGCACTTGAGGTGCTCGGAAATGGCGTGTTCTGCTCCAGAGACTGCTGGCACTTGTCGATGAACTCCTTTAAAGCCCCCGACGATGAGAACCCTTCCCGGAAGAACTTACGCACATGACTCACTAGGGCGGTCACGTCGGCGACCGCGTGAGCCGAGAATTCTTCTCTGATGTAGGTTGCGTAGAAGGCCAGACCCATGTAGTGGTGCGATAGTGCCCCGCAAGCCAGCACGTGACCCTGAAGAGCTTCGCTGCGGGACGGGTAGTAGAAGTTGATGACCTCGGGTTTGGTCAGCAGAGAAAGTCCTTGCACGGTGGCCCAGCCCACATAGTAAGCCATCTGGGACTCACTCAGGTTGCCCACCAGAGCGAAAAACTCGCTGAAGAAGAAGACGTTGTCGATGACGAACCGGAGCGCCGTGGTGTCGTTGGGGCTGACAGATTTGAAGTTCTCACGGAGCTCGTCCTTCCATTTGGACCTGGGCAGTGACGAATGTCAAGCTTCATGGTTCAGAACGAAAACATTTGTTGTTGCAGAGAAGAGTTACGCTGACAGTCGAAAGGGCACGCAAAGAAATATGCCAGCGTTACGAGGTCAAGACCACTTACTTTTTTAACCTTAATTAATGGAGTGATGTATAGGGCTTCTCAGAACAAGACCAATAATATTAGGCAAGGATACCACAGTGACCGACAGCCAGCAATAGACTTTTTGATTGAGTGAAGAGGGCGGAGCCCCTCAAAAGGTAGCAGGTTAACCCCGCCGGATGGCCAAGAGCTTATGCGTCTGGCGACTCAGTCAGACAGCTCGACGAGCCGAGCCTGAGGGCACGGCTCTGAGCGGCGCAGCGTGGCATCCTACCGCTCCTCGGTAGCCATTAAGGGGAAGGGGGTGATTGGGCAGGCCCACATGAAGTGGGATGGAGAAGCTTACCGGGGCGCGGAATCTGCAGCTGGGAGAGTAGAGACTTGGGTATATATTCAAAAGAACTGTGGGATTTGGGAAGGCCTACGTTTGGAGCTGGCGCTACGAATTTGAGTGAGCGAGATGGGGATCTATTGGCGGTGCGTAAAGGCAGTGGTAAAGTGGGTAATAATGGGTGATCTCGTAAACGGTGTCCTAGTGGTCCCTTTAAAACCTTGCTCCGCGATGGCGATAGGTGCTGGGCACGACCCTGATGTAGAACTACGCGAAGAAACCTATAAGATGCAACAGATCGCCCTGAAAAAGTGCGCTCCCATTGAGAGCAAACAAGTGCTCATTTAAAATGCCTCATTAAACAGTAATTGAAACAAATATAACATCACCCTTTAGCCCGAGGGAACATTATTACCAACAAAAGTAAGAGCGGAATTTATTCCTCTAGTCACAAGGAACTTCAAAGGACACTGAAATCGAACACGCTATGTAATTTTCATTACTGCTTGTCCGGGCAAGAAATCTCAGTCAAAATATCTGGTTGCATTCATTTACGCGTGCATTAAGCTGCGCTGAGCATGGCTGCCTCTGCCACGTTAATGGACCGCAGTTTCTGCACCCTTGCAGCTATGGCTTATAGGTACGACGCATGAGCAACTCTTGAGAATTGTTCGCGCCAAGACAGGTGTAAGGTATCGGTAGCGTTCGCGGGGGTCATCGGAACGCGGCTGGGGGCACTCAAAGCGGAGCGTCTCCTTTCTTGGAACGCGGCCGCTCGCGAACGCGCCGGGAAGTACGGGTGTCCACCCGACACGCGGTACCGAGCACGAATGTATATTTGTGTTTATTTTCATTTGACACGACCGTGCGTTTGGGTTTGTGGAAAGGGCGTTTTGCCCTACGGAAGCTGGAGGGCTGGCCAGGCTCTCGATAAACCAATCATGTGAACATCGTAACATGATTGGTTGCTACGAAATGTGGGCCGGGCCTTTAGGTCTTTAAAACCGGACCCCGGAGCCGGAAGCGGGGTTCTGCGCTAAGGTGAGATAGATAGATAGATAGATAGATAGATAGATAGATAGATAGATAGATAGATAGATAGATAGATAGATAGATAGATAGATAGATAGATAGATAGATAGATAGATAGATAGATAGATAGATAGATAGATAGATAGATAGATAGATAGATAGATAGATAGATAGATAGATAGATAGATAGATAGATAGATAGATAGATAGATAGATAGATAGATAGATAGATAGATAGATAGATAGATAGATAGATAGATAGATAGATAGATAGATAGATAGATAGATAGATAGATAGATAGATAGATAGATAGATAGATAGATAGATAGATAGATAGATAGATAGATAGATAGATAGATAGATAGATAGATAGATAGATAGATAGATAGATAGATAGATAGATAGATAGATAGATAGATAGATAGATAGATAGATAGATAGATAGATAGATAGATAGATAGATAGATAGATAGATAGATAGATAGATAGATAGATAGATAGATAGATAGATAGATAGATAGATAGATAGATAGATAGATAGATAGATAGATAGATAGATAGATAGATAGATAGATAGATAGATAGATAGATAGATAGATAGATAGATAGATAGATAGATAGATAGATAGATAGATAGATAGATAGATAGATAGATAGATAGATAGATAGATAGATAGATAGATAGATAGATAGATAGATAGATAGATAGATAGATAGATAGATAGATAGATAGATAGATAGATAGATAGATAGATAGATAGATAGATAGATAGATAGATAGATAGATAGATAGATAGATAGATAGATAGATAGATAGATAGATAGATAGATAGATAGATAGATAGATAGATAGATAGATAGATAGATAGATAGATAGATAGATAGATAGATAGATAGATAGATAGATAGATAGATAGATAGATAGATAGATAGATAGATAGATAGATAGATAGATAGATAGATAGATAGATAGATAGATAGATAGATAGATAGATAGATAGATAGATAGATAGATAGATAGATAGATAGATAGATAGATAGATAGATAGATAGATAGATAGATAGATAGATAGATAGATAGATAGATAGATAGATAGATAGATAGATAGATAGATAGATAGATAGATAGATAGATAGATAGATAGATAGATAGATAGATAGATAGATAGATAGATAGATAGATAGATAGATAGATAGATAGATAGATAGATAGATAGATAGATAGATAGATAGATAGATAGATAGATAGATAGATAGATAGATAGATAGATAGATAGATAGATAGATAGATAGATAGATAGATAGATAGATAGATAGATAGATAGATAGATAGATAGATAGATAGATAGATAGATAGATAGATAGATAGATAGATAGATAGATAGATAGATAGATAGATAGATAGATAGATAGATAGATAGATAGATAGATAGATAGATAGATAGATAGATAGATAGATAGATAGATAGATAGATAGATAGATAGATAGATAGATAGATAGATAGATAGATAGATAGATAGATAGATAGATAGATAGATAGATAGATAGATAGATAGATAGATAGATAGATAGATAGATAGATAGATAGATAGATAGATAGATAGATAGATAGATAGATAGATAGATAGATAGATAGATAGATAGATAGATAGATAGATAGATAGATAGATAGATAGATAGATAGATAGATAGATAGATAGATAGATAGATAGATAGATAGATAGATAGATAGATAGATAGATAGATAGATAGATAGATAGATAGATAGATAGATAGATAGATAGATAGATAGATAGATAGATAGATAGATAGATAGATAGATAGATAGATAGATAGATAGATAGATAGATAGATAGATAGATAGATAGATAGATAGATAGATAGATAGATAGATAGATAGATAGATAGATAGATAGATAGATAGATAGATAGATAGATAGATAGATAGATAGATAGATAGATAGATAGATAGATAGATAGATAGATAGATAGATAGATAGATAGATAGATAGATAGATAGATAGATAGATAGATAGATAGATAGATAGATAGATAGATAGATAGATAGATAGATAGATAGATAGATAGATAGATAGATAGATAGATAGATAGATAGATAGATAGATAGATAGATAGATAGATAGATAGATAGATAGATAGATAGATAGATAGATAGATAGATAGATAGATAGATAGATAGATAGATAGATAGATAGATAGATAGATAGATAGATAGATAGATAGATAGATAGATAGATAGATAGATAGATAGATAGATAGATAGATAGATAGATAGATAGATAGATAGATAGATAGATAGATAGATAGATAGATAGATAGATAGATAGATAGATAGATAGATAGATAGATAGATAGATAGATAGATAGATAGATAGATAGATAGATAGATAGATCTTTATTTAGACAACAAGGTTTCGGATGAAGGGGCAAAAGGCAGATGCACTCTGCCTGACAGGGCCCAAGCACCCGACACAATGCTCACGACAAGCGGCAAAAGAAGCAAGAGCTTCATACACTCTCATTAGAAAAAACAACACATAATTATACAAGGTAAAAGTAGGAGGAAGGTGCATACTTTTGCAATGACATAATTAAAGTAAATATTTACAAGACACATCACAACAAGAAAAACACGAGAATTCAAAGAGTTGACGGAAAAAAAGGGACATGAAGAATTTTAATCATTCGGGCGAGAAAGGAGGTAAGCTTTAGCATTTCTATTGAATGACTTTTGGGAAACAGATTTCTGAATAATTTCTATGGCCTGTGTATGTTTATTTAGAATACTGGGAATTAAATATGAAAGCATTTCGGTTCCATAGTTAGTCCTTACAAATGGTACTCTGTAACTGACGTGCCTTAATTTATAAGGCGCGTCACTACTAGAGTTTAATTGAACATATTTAGTGGGATGATGTTTGAAATCGTTAAACACATAAGAAAGCAGTTTCAACTCAAATAATTCATTGATTTTTAGAATAGAATGCTTAGTGAAGTACAAACCTGTATGATCATTGTATGCAAGGTTTTCGACATATCGTATTGCTTTTTTCTGTAATGTTATCAGCCTCGTGAGGTTAGTTTTCGTTGTAGATCCCCAAACAAGTAAACAATAATGAAGATGTGATTGAATTAGGGTATAATATAACTGCCACTTCAGCCATTTCGGAACAAGGTCTCGAAGTTTATATAATACACATAATGACCTTGATATGCTGGCATGAATCTTATTAATATGCAGGGTCCAACTCAAGTGTTCTTCAAAGATTATGCCTAAAAATTTGTAGGAAGAAACACGCTCAATTACGCTATTTTTGAATGTAAGATTAATTTCACTGTTATCAGGCTTGTTACGTGCCTTAAATACAATAAGCTTTGTTTTATTAACATTTAACTCTAGTTTATTTATATTCAACCATAAAGACAATTCTTGTAACCATGCATTTGCCTCAGCCTGAATATTACTAAGATGCATGCCAGAAAAAAATACACTGGTATCATCTGCATATAAAATTATTGTGGGAGTTCGAGGGATGGCTATTGTATCGTTGATATAAAGAATGAAAAATACTGGACCCAAAATAGACCCTTGTGGGACACCGTATATTAATTGACCAGGTTGTGATTGATGACCATTCAAACATGTATACTGAACGCGACCGGAAAGATAAGTACGGATCAGATTTAAGGCAACTCCTCGAATGCCGTAAAAAGGTAGCTTATAAAATAAAATATCATGTTTAACTGAATCAAATGCCTTCCTGAAATCTAAAAAAAGTCCAACTGTAAATTGTTTGTCATCCATATTAGAAAATATTTTTTCCTTTATACTAAGCAATGCCATTTCTGTTGACTTCTTCTCACGAAATGCGAACTGTTCGTTAACAAAAATTTGTCTGTCGTCAAAGAACTTACACAGTCTGATTTTGATCAAATATTCCAGTAGTTTAGAAAACAAAGGGAGTACAGATATAGGTCTGTAGTTGTTTATATTGTCATAAGGGCCACCTTTGTGTAAAACAACCACTCTGGCAATTTTCATACCATCTGGAAAAATACCTTGAACTAACGCGTTGTTACATATATGCTGCAAGGGCAAGCTAATTAGATCGGCAACAGCAATAATAGGCTCGGCCTTAATTTCATCTGCGCCTGCCGCAGTGGATTTGTCTAGGCTTCTAAGAAATGTGAATACTTCATGTTCGCTGCAAGGATTCAAGAATATGGAACTACCAATTGGAGAGGCAATATACTGAGCAATTTCATGATTTCTATCCTGCTTCTGAGATGATTCGCCAGAGATAGGAAATGAGCATTAAACTTGTCTGCCAAAGCAGCGCCACTGTATTCAACACCATTGAATGTTAATGTGCTGGGAATATGGGTTGTCGCCCTTCCCATGAGGTCGCTCAAACAATCCCATATTTTCTTAGGGCAATTGGAGACTGCTGAAAATTTATTCTGATAATACTGTTTCTTAGCTTTTTTAATATCAGAGCCTAACTTATTTCTAAGTTTTTTGTATTCCTTAAGTATGACTGGATCTTTTGATTGGATGAATTTGTCAAAAAGCCTGTCACGGGTTTGAATTCGTCGATATAACTCTCTCGTAACCCACGGCTTTCGAGACTTTTTGTGAGTTTTTCCCACTGTCAAAGGAAATGCGGTATCATATTTGCTTTTTACTAACTGAAGAAAGATATTGTACGCTATACTAGGATTTAACTCATTGTAAACTTCGCTCCAGGCAGTGCTTTCCATCATGGATCTAAACCTAGCTAAGTTTTCTTGATTGAAACTGCGATATACTATCTGGGGAGTTGGTACTTGCTTCCTTTTTTTTATCGCCCGAGGAAAAAAACAGAATATAGGCAGATGGTCGCTCAAATCAAATGTAAGCACACCTGATAGCACTCTTGATAACTCATGATTTGTAACACATAAATCTAATAATGAGTCCCTCTCTAAGGTTATTCTTGTTGGTGACTGAATAACATTGGTGCAGAGAAATGCATCAATGGTTTCACAAAAAAGACGTCGCAGGGAGCTGTTTGTCAAAAGATCAATGTTAAAGTCTCCAACCAAAACAACAGGGATATTTACGATACAAGCATATTCAAGAAGATCACGCACAAACTTGATAAATTCGGTACTTTCACTAGATGGGGGCCGATAAATGCAAGCGATCAGTGTTCCATGACATTTTATAGCAACCGATTCGTAGTGGGTATCGACAAGAGAAAAATCTGATAAAACTTCATAGTCACGGTTTTCTTTAACATACAATGCGACGCCACCTCCTCTACGGTTTTCTCTGAACACGCCTTCAAACTTGTAGCCACGAAAGAAGATAACATCATTTTGATTTGTGAACCATGTTTCGGTGTACGCTAGTATATCAAATCTGTGATTCAGGGAATCCAAAGCTGATTGCATTTCAAAGTGCTTATTTTTTAGACTTCTAATATTCACATGAAAGACTGACATCCTGTCATTTTCGTGAACAAGACAACTGCGCACCGCAGAGTTAAAAGATAAAGCATTGTAGTAAAGAGGCTGTGTTTGTGATGCCATCAAAAAAAAATAATGAAAAAAACTGATCAGTAAGGCGAAGTAGAGGCGGTGCCTGCTCAGATGATATTTTCCAGGTCAGCAACACACGCGATCCGTATTGCCGTTTCACCCTGGCACTTGCGTACAAAAAGCTTTCCATTACTATGCCAAGCATATTCGTACTGCTTTTCTGTGGCCCTTGTCCTCATCATCCACATGAGCTTTTTGTTCTGCGCTGTTAAATTGTCAAGAAAGTACACTGTGGATTCAGCTTCCCGCATACTTTGCTTCTTTGCCATCCATTGGTCCTTCATTACACGTGAGGAAAAGCGAACCAGAACTGCCGGGGTTTTGCCACGTTTAGCGGGCAGTCTATGAAGGCCTTCAACGTCGTGTTCAGTCAACTGAGGAAGCTCTAGGTCCTGGGCTATAGCATTGATTTTTTGGAACAAGTTTTCATTTTTGGTTTGGGGAGGCCCCTACTCGGCGTGGCCGAGATGCTACGCATCTTCGGCCACGCCGAGTAGGGGCCTCCCCTAGTATTAGCCAGTTCCACCCTTTTTGTTGTTTGTCCTTTTGCTGCTTAATGTCTCGAGTACCTAAACTTCTATATGCAATGTAAATAGCTGTATATAAATCTTCAGTTATTGCCTTTTTTATCCCTGTGTCTTCAAGTCTTCAAGTTGGAACAAACCGTCTCTGGCGGTGCACCTCTGGTGCAAAGAAGAAGAAGAACCTGATCTTTACTGGCGCAGTCGACAGGATCCTGCGGCCATCGGAAGACGGCGCAGGAAGAAGATTGAACGCAGGAAAAAAAAGGCGACGACAAGGCAACAAGTCAGCGTTCGAGACAGGACCTGCGGAGAGACGGCGGCAAGGATGTAAGGACCACGGCAGTAGTCCAACGACGCGGGACTGCATACGGTCCAGAAAAGCAGCGCGTCTATAACTTGACGGTCACCGGCGGCGGACCAGAGGCGTGCGACAGCTCATCGCAGCGTTCGGGGAAAGTGGCGGTGGACTGCGACGCCAAGGAGCTGGCAATGCGGATCGACGCATCGAAACTGTGAGTTTCCTTCGTCGCATTGTTAGCGTCCCTGTGCATGTGTTCGAGCCGGTAGGACAGTTGAGGGTTACAGACGGCGGTATGGAGAGTTATCCATGCCGGCCCTCACTCGATGTGAGGTACCAGGTTGAGTTACCGAAGGCGCGCTTAGCGGACCTTCAGGCTCAACTCGCGAAAGTGAGTGGCGGAAAGGCGGTGCTTCGCGAGGAAGAACCTCAGGATGTCAAGTATCTCTTGGAGGCTATAGAAGCAAGACGCCAGCAGGTAGAGCTCGAGATCTCTAAGCTCAAGGAGCGTAGAAGATCCGATGAATCAGCCAGAGAGAACTGCTCCGAGTCCCGAGAGATGAGGCCGCCTGTGCTGGAAGACAAAGACTTATCCTGCTCAAGCACAGGTGGAGGAAAGAGCAGTCAGGTCGCTGTAGATAATCAGCCGATATGCCCGGACGCCTCTTTGTTGAGAAATGCCGCAGAGAGCGAAAACGAGATTTCTGAAGGAATCACAGCTTCGCCACTGCGGGCGGCTAGCAAAGAAAAAGAGCAGCCCAATTCTGATGGTCTAGGGCCAGTCGAGACCAAATTGTCCGAAACCAAGCAGGAGAGTGATCTAATTCCTGCAGGCTCTATGACTAAGATTGTGACCTCCGACACGGAGCTAGTAACCGGTGAAAATCTGGCGTTTCTGCAAACACACACTGTGTCGGCCATAGGGCATGAAGTGCCCCGTAGCGTTCCTGATGACAACAGCTCTACATCCGAGGCAGAGAGCGGAGGTGGGCCCGCTGGGCCGACCGGGCAGAGCGCCGCGCAGTTATCGAACGCACCCGGTGTGTGTCCGGCCAGGTCATTTGAGGACCCGGAAATGAGTGGCGACTTGCCGCAAGGCAAGCTCGGGTCAAGTGACTGCGAGGGAGCTCATGGAGCCTCGGAGTTAGACGATGCCACGAAGCCGGCAAATGCCTATCAAGCAGGGAACGGCAACATCAGTGTTTGCTCGTGGAGGAACGGGGCAAATGGTTCCAAGCGAGGCGAAGTAGCAGGAGGCAAGGGTGTGGCTTTCAAATTGAAAGTCGCTGCGTGGAGAAGTACGTTCCGTGCTGCAGTATGCCAGATCAAGAGTAGCAAAACCGGCGTCAGTGGTACGGTTAGACAGGGCAGGGGCTATGCTCCTTACGCAGCGCGCGGCTCGTACCGGCGCGCCAGAGAGAGCGGGCCCTCAGGTGCGTCGTGGGGTCAAAGATTTGGACTTATCGAGGATCAGGACGTTGTTTTCGATCCTGGAGGGCAGCAATTTTTGAATTCTTGCCCTGCTGTGGCACCAGCCTAATGAGCCGAGTGGCAGTTAGGCGTTAATTGTGTTGAGACGCGTAGTGGCTCGAACGCACACAAGGACGCTCGGTGCGACTAAGGAGGCTCACGTGGCCACTTACGGAAGTCGTGCGAGTGCTACTGAACGCTCAAGTTGCGAGTGTCTGTGTGTGCGTGTGCTCGTTCGCGAGCAGGACGAGGGTGTCTACTTGGTGATGGTGAACTGGGTGCAACGCACAAACTTGGACGCTGTGTTAAGGCGCACGGCAGGCATGCCACTGTGTGTATTTAAGTGTGCATTTTGAGTAATGTTGTGTTGGTGCCCGCGTACAGTGTTGTTTTTGGTTTTGTTGGTGCAACTGGTCGCAGCGCGACAGCTTGGACTTCGGTGAATGTGCTGGTTTTACAGGTGTGAAACGCGCATTTGAATGTGTACGTTTTGTTTATGTTATGTCACCCGAAGGGTAGTTTCGTGTCAGACACCGATCCCTTTTGTTTGTAATTCTAAAAGTGCCGTTTGAGCCCTTTGTAGAATCTTGGGAAGGGCGTGTAAGGTATCGGTAGCGTTCGCGGGGGTCATCGGAACGCGGCTGGGGGCACTCAAAGCGGAGCGTCTCCTTTCTTGGAACGCGGCCGCTCGCGAACGCGCCGGGAAGTACGGGTGTCCACCCGACACGCGGTACCGAGCACGAATGTATATTTGTGTTTATTTTCATTTGACACGACCGTGCGTTTGGGTTTGTGGAAAGGGCGTTTTGCCCTACGGAAGCTGGAGGGCTGGCCAGGCTCTCGATAAACCAATCATGTGAACATCGTAACATGATTGGTTGCTACGAAATGTGGGCCGGGCCTTTAGGTCTTTAAAACCGGACCCCGGAGCCGGAAGCGGGGTTCTGCGCTAAGGTGAGATGCTACGCATCTTTGGCCACGCCGAGTAGGGGCCTCCCCTAGTATTAGCCAGTTCCACCCTTTTTGTTGTTTGTCCTTTTGCTGCTTAATGTCTCGAGTACCTAAACTTGTATATGCAATGTAAATAGCTGTATATAAATCTTCAGTTATTGCCTTTTTTATCCCTGTGTCTTCAAGTCTTCAAGTTGGAACAAACCGTCTCTGGCGGTGCACCTCTGGTGCAAAGAAGAAGAAGAACCTGATCTTTACTACAGGACTGTAGTTGTTCTATTCGCGGCCTCGTTTCGTAATCACATTGAGAACATCTTGCTTACGAGCATGACGGTAAAATAGGTTTATTATACCCGAGGGTATGATATAAAAGTTATTTATATCACAATTTCATATTAAGTTTCGTTATATGTGATGTTAACATATAAAAAAACGTTATCCATGATGGCATTCTAAGGTTCGTTATATGCAAGATAGTATACTATCTTGGTTATAACGAACCTTAGAATATACTAGGTTTGTATGGGTAGGATACTAAGATCTTAAGTGCTACCGTCCACTGGATACCGGCAGAAGAGGTCGCCATTTTCGCCTGAACACATCCTTCTAGTGCTCGCGTATTCATAAACAACCAAATAAATGATAGCATGCAAATGTTTACAAGCCTGCCCAGGTGGGAGTGCAATGAAAGCAGCGTTGTCGTGTGTACTTCTCCTCCTTGTGAACGCGTCCTTTCCGCTGGTTTTCTACTTACCATGCACTAACTGGCCCAACAAGCTACTCTTCTTCAATACTAGCATATCACTGTTTGTGGGCTATAAATGCAAGCCAAACATCACCGCCCTTGAAAGTACATCAATTTAAACTCTGAAATAATTAGGCAAAAATGCGCCGCACCTCGGGATGGCTTCGCCAGCCAGATTGAGGATGTCGTCGAAAGTCCCGTTTTTCATAATCCCGCCGTCTGCAGCAGCGTACGCTTGCTGTAGCACCGGCACTACTTGAGTCTCCATAGCGAGCAAGTCATCGTAGGAGAGGACGTCGGTGGACGGCCCTGTTTGGCTGAAGGTGTCCACCATGTGCCTGAAGTAGGACTTGTACTCGCGGCCGTCATTGGCCCCGCTGCCGACCGTGGCTCGCCTCCGCCCGAGCAGGAATGCGTAGAAGGGCGCCGGCGTCACCACGATGTGCCCTGGACGTGCCAGCGAGAAGAGGATGACGGGTGCCCAGTCCAGGACAGCGGACATTGCGAAGCAGATGCGGAGCAGGTTGGAGGCGTTGCTCAGCCGAGGCCAGAAGACACCGAAGTCGGCCAGCAAGCGTCTCACCATGCTCAGCTCTCGCTCGCCACCCGTCGTGTAAATCTGGGAACACGACTGGTAGAACTGCGCGGCCTTCTGCACCGCACTCTGGTTCTGCGCCGGCACGGCAGTGTGGAGGTTCCTGTCGGAGACGCGTTGGATGAACCTGCATAGGGATGCACTGCGATAGTCAGGCGTGTTAAATGCGAATCGCCGATCTTCTAATGCAATGTACAATGGCACCGAGTGCCCGCAGCCGCGGTGCTTTATTTAAATGCCTGGCAAATGCTCAGTGATAGTATCCATTGTAAGTTCTACACAGCCGCCTCAAAAGCAGGCACCCCTTTACTTGGTTCTACTGGGTGGGAAATGACTAGTGGGTTAGGTGGTCAGGCAGCAAATTCAAATATTAAAAAAAATTAAACCAGAGGTATACGCTGGCACTGTTGCCTTTCCTTGAGACGCAGTGGATAGGTCCGCCACGGCGAGGTACGGCAAAAAATGAGTTGAGACTAAACTGCTATGCTGACGCTTAGTCCGCTTACACTGCAAACTCAAATAAGCCGAAATAGGAGTATAAATAGCTTGTGTCCGCTTTTAAACTCCTTATTGAAAATTGCGCAATCGACTTTAAGTAGTAAAAATGAGGAAATCCTCCTTTTTTACCGCTGTCGCGAAATGGAGGAGTAAAATAAAGTATTCACATGATTTTACTACTTTTCCAAGCAGGAGTATGTCGGCTTCAATACTCCTTCAGACCCTTTATGCACTCCTTAGTGTCTGCCCGCCGCCTAGTGGCAGCTGCCGGTTCGCTGCACTTGCAGGTGACGACGCCTGCTCGCTCGTCGCTGCCTGCTCGCTTCTGCTTTTGCTGCTTCAAGCCCGTTTGTCATGTTACAAGACACCGGATCGTCGCAGCCTTGCGCAGCAGTGTGCTCTGCACAGACAGTGCCTGTGAAGTCTCCAGTGTGTTCGGAGAACGCTTGGTGTTGCATCGCCTACGACGGCAGTCCGCGAGAGGCTTAGCCAGCCTAGCTCAGTCGAACCAACATGGCGGTGTGTGACGCGTCGACCTCCCCGCAGCCGCCAGCTTGCCGCCCGCTCCTTTTCACGCGCTTGTCGTGACATAAGAGACTGGACATCATCGACCTTAGCAGCAACATGCTGCAATGAACGTCTCACTCAAGCCAGCAATATGTGCAGAAGAAGCGGCTGGTCGTTCATTGTCTACGCAGCATACAAGTGGTGGCTGCTGCCGTTTCGCCGCGCCGACATGGCGGTGTGTGTGCGACGCATCAGTTTTCTCGACACCGACGGCCCCTCGTTCTTTCGCTGTATTACAGCAAGAATACAAAAGACCGGATTATCATCGTCGTGTATAGCGGTAAGCAGTATTAAACTCTACTTTGATGCCACAGACGCGCATGCACTTAACGCCGCTCCCTTTTCAGTGTGCGAAGGCTTGCTGTGAACCCCGGGTGCACGGAGACGAAAGGCTTCATCGTCGTCTGGAGCAGCCAGCTCACACAGAGGTCATTAAGTAAGCATCTAGAAATTAGTTGTTGCATGCGGCTGAAAAAGAGTGTGGCACTGCAGTCGTGGCTGTTTACGTTAATATGTACGACTGGAAGTAGGGTCAATTCTTCTAGGGACCAAATTTTCTCCATGCGTTCACGCCCCATGAATATGGAAAAGCTGTACAGGCAATGAGCAGGTGAAAATGCACAACCTTGGGGTCCGGAAATTTTTGTCACGTTATTACGAACAGTGCTGAGAACAAAACATTGCCTGCCCTAATGTGTTGCTTCCTTTCCTGTGTTTTAAGAGGGCCTTGTTATGCAAAGAATGCAAGCGATTTTATTCTTTTCAGTCATAGCACAGGACATGGCGAAGCCTTAGCGCTCAAGGAGATTGCCTAAATTGTTACATTTTCCGAGTTGGTGGTGTCTTAACGTAGCAGCGATTTTCGGCAGCGGACATGGGGTGGCAACCATACTGAGCGTTGCCTTTCTGGATCGTTAGGCGTCTAGTTCCAAAATGTAGTATCTTGTAAGCTCTTCGCATTTGAAAAATGTGAAAAGAAGTTTCCTCTTCGCGTGCAGTTTCCGAACACATTCCATTTTGTGAAACTCGTGGAAGCAAGCGTTCCGGTTCGGACTGCTGATCCCGGGAAGGTAGCGAAAGAAAAAGAATAAAGCATACGCTAGAATACAAGATCCCCTGCTCGAGCTGGACGCAGTACAATAGCGAAACCAAGCACTTCCCCGAAAAATTGAAGCAGCACAAAGCGGATGTCAAACAAATGAATAAGGAACGAAGCGCGGGTTGACAAGACTGACTTCAAGGGAACTCTTGTGCTGGACACTGAGCCGCGCCCGCGCAGGACGCTTACTTGAGTCACGGCGCATTCAGCAGACGCAAGGAAATGTTATACCCTCCCTAGAAACCCTACCCCCCTCTTGCATCAACTGTCTACGAGCAGTGCCCCGGCGGATGACTAATTGAAGGCTTAAAAAACGCAAGTTGTGACTCGCTCCCAGTCACACCTGGTAAGAACCAAGCAGGTTCCGTCGTGTTTTTTTTTCGCTTTTTTTTTTGGTTGGCGTTCTTCCCTACTTAAATTCCTTTCCCAGCCAGATAGACCTGTGTAGAATGTTTTCTTTTGAATCCTGGCAACGAATGTGAGGGCAAAGCATAACAGAAGACAGGTGGCGGCGGAAGGGTGGGTCTGGTGGTAGCTTTCTATTCCTAACAGTGCCTGCTACGTTAGTCACCCTTGCCCTGCCTTTGACCTATACACAGAATGACGATGTCCTCAAAATGCACGGCTGCAGGTTCTCCCATCAAGGAAATAGCTCTTTGCATACACGCAGTGGAAGCTCACATGCAGTCTTTTGTTTGCATGTTC
Organism: Amblyomma mixtum; assembly: GCF_055824585.1. NCBI lineage: Eukaryota > Metazoa > Arthropoda > Arachnida > Ixodida > Ixodidae > Amblyomma > Amblyomma mixtum. Next base: position 116,766,055 of record NC_143013.1, read on the forward strand.
TGATTTCAATAATTGGTTCTGATATGGTGCCTGGAACGTGTGGGGAGCCTTCTGACAAGTGAAAAAGAAAATTATATCGCAATGCTTCTTGCAGTGCCGGAACGCAGACAAAGGCAGCGCGAATGCGCAAGTGCCTCAGAAAGGCCATTTTATTTTTTTAGTTTTATTCTTTACGGGAAAAATGTTCCCCATCGACGCTGCTTCCCATTCGCCGTATTGCCTTAACGTTTACGAAAGCGGCTCTCTGGAATTTTTGATTCCCTGAAAAACGCGTTTAGCCGCTGTCATGCGACAGTTTACAGATATGTATTAGCTAGTTGATTACCTACTATGTTCTACTAGCTAATCTTTTGTCACGAGAAACGTTTAAACTTCAACAACACCTACTTTATTGAAAAGTGCACTATGAACTGCTTTGGGAACTTGACTTCTACACTTGAAACACATCATACTTCAAGCTTAGAGGTGTAATTCCTCTGATGCACTTTTTTTTCTAATCTTTCTTTCAGAAGGAGCCTCCTTTGACGTCGTGCCTTTTAACCAGCGATAGCATGACATGCCCGTATGTTGACAGCAAAGCATTTCAAGGTTCCCTCCTTGCTTTCAAGTGTGGCATCTATTTTTATTCCTTGGGTATTTCAACTCTGTACCCAAAGACAGCGCGGGTTAAGGCACTCTTCCTCTTTTCTACAGGGGCCAAGACATTGGTTCTCTGTAACCATCGAAAGCAAGCTGCCGAACACTTGGTTCGAATGTTTTGTAAACAATAAAATACTGTTTGAAATAAATCACTGCAATTTCATCGACGCATTTATCCTGGGAAGGCTTTAAAATGAGCCGTCCATAGGAATACTTCATTTCAAATAGGCTTCCTCATCAAGTGAAATAATAAACTCGTCTGGGCATCATGAATGTTACCTTATAGTAAGGGAAATTGCTAAAAAAATTTCCTGTCAAAACTACTTAAAAGGAACAGGCACGTACCACGTACTCCTGAAATGTACTATAAAAGTAGCTGCAAAGGAGTATATAATACTTCTGTTAATTGCCATGCTAACTCCTTTGTGATCGCAAATTTACTCTTAAATAAACTCCCGTCTAGAGAGCGGTAACACTTAACTCCTTCGAGCACTCCGAAAGTACCCCTTCAAACAGAGGAGTAGACGATATACTCCTATTCTGAGGAGTATCAAAACCCCTTTTCGGGAGTGCGCTACGCGATGAGCCATTTACTCCTATTTAGGTGTTTTTCGGTTTGCAGTGTAGCCTCTGCGGTGAAGCGTAGTTAGTCGTCTTTGCTTTATTGAATTCACTGTTGCCTAGCTTCCATAAAAAAAAATCATTCCTGCCCCACTTGCACTCAGCCTGTAGCGGATGAACCCTGATATTATTTTCACTGCTCAATATGAGATAACTGCCGCCAATAGCTGCGTTTATCGTGAATCAAACACAACTTCAAGACTTGCCAACACTGGCAACAGATAGATCAGGAATCATATTGAAGTCACAAAGCATGTTTTTTTCCTATGTTTCACCAAAACTGCCGAAGGCAGTCCGGTCGCAGAAATCGCGCAACTTTGGCAGAGTGAATTTTTACCAGAAATTCTCATTTTCTGCAGATCAGATCATTACTATGCCTAGTGGGCGTAGAAATGTAGCGTAACAGATTTTAGTAGGCAGCTTATTAATAATATACGTAGCTAGTATATAACCTTCATAAGGAAGAAAATTTATATGTCACCAGTGAATTTCGAGCTCTGATGCCACATTCAAGTTTTTTACTACGTAGAGTTTTACTACATAAAAAGTTTTCGTACGACACGTTCGTAGCTTGAAATTAAAAAATTGCAGTCATGCTTTGAAGAAAAAGGTCTGAGAGCATCATAGCATTTTGAAATAAATGAGTAGAATTCACTTCACAGTGAGATCACATGCAGCGTGATATTGTGACGAGATAAAACACGATGAAGCGGGCAGTGGCACGGGCAGGAGCGCTCGTGCTAGGTCAGCCGCCATTAAATTATATCATCGCCATTTCTCACCATGTCTAGTTCTTAGGCTTGCCGTCACGTAACAATTGGTGTAAGGAGCTGGGTACCTTCATCATTTCCCGGCCCCGGAGCTTAGAAGCCTCCTCTCCACCGAGGTCTTCTGTGGAGTGCTCGTGGCTTCGCACCTCCCGGCGCTTCCACAGCCTGGCAGGTATGCCCCGACACCGACGTTCACCTCCGCCCCACCCCAAGCCCCGACCAGAAAACACCACGAACGCCGCCACTCACCTGAGGCCTCACTGATCGACCACACAGGAGAACCTAGAAGACCCAACGAACTACGACCCATTTACCCGAGACCACCGCTACTGAGCAGAGACCCCACTGATCCCCCACCCACACATGAGAAATCAGAGCCCCCATCCCTGCCATTTTGTGCGTCCACGGGCCTCGGTGTAGACTTCCGGATACCGGTTGCTCCAGAGTCTTCGTGGACTGGCTTTACCCGCTAACCATCTTCTCATATCTCTCATCGTGAAGGCAAGTCGTTTATCTTCTATTCACTGTTCATCTCTTCTGCTACGCCCATCGTCGCGTCCTGCGTTTCATCGGCACTGCCATTGTTCTAGTTCGCGATCGGGACGATCTCTCGGTGAACGCGAGTCATGTGACGGACTAGAAGAGGATGAAGCGGACTGTGACACAGTCAGGAGTGCTCGTGCTAGTCCCTCAACTATTAAATCATATCGCCGTCTGCCATCACGTCTAGTTCTTCGGCTTGCCGTCAAGTAGCAATATCAATATATGTTCGCAAGCAATATTTTTGTGGTTCCGAGTCTGGTCTACAAAAAAGAGCTCACTTTGACAGCAGTTCAGTTAAAACTCACCTTAATATCAATAAAACGCGACTCGTCTTTACAAGCATGCACTTCACAGATGACTACGCGTAGGGTACCTTGCTTTCTGCCCACGTAGGTAATTGCATGTATGTTATACATGTTATACAAGTGAGCTTTGGAGAAGAGGAAGTACGGAACTCTCCAGGCAGAGGGAAAGTTGTAGAGGGAAGACGACATAATGCGTCAAAAACCGCGTCCTACAGGAAGGCATTGCTTTCGTCTTCATTGCTCATTGAATTCACTGCTGCGTTAGTTCAGGCAGAAAGGAATTCAGTCCTGCACCACTTGCACTCAGCGTTTCGCGGATGGGCCCCCCCATACTATTTCTCCAACGATCACAAGTTACGAATGACATTCGAGAACTATCGCTGGCCAAGGGAAGGGGCTCAACTGGTGCCCGCTGCCACACATTCATTTGGTGTGCTGAAAGGAAGTACACTGGATGACGGCATTAAATGAAGGAAAAGCTCCTGCTCACATTTTCAGGGGAAGTAGTTTATCAATGCTCATAAAAAATGGTTCAAAGCATAAAAAAGACCTCTAACGATACCTGTCTACTTCTAACAGACTAGTGGCTGCCATTTTGCACTATGAGAGAGAAAATTTAAGATTTCTTTTTCAGCCGTAAAGTAAGCACGCGCGAACTGCGTCGTCCACGTGGACCCTAGTGCTGATTATTATCTCTCTATTATTAAAGGAAAAAGCTATTACTGTCCGAGCCACAACGTTGAATGTCACAAGCGTTGCACCGTGATCTCTAAACCAGCGGAGTAGCCTGACGTCATACCGCGTGGTTCTCCACAGCTCGCCGCTCTCCATATCACGTGACTCCTCTTCTCCTAACCATGTGACGCGCAATATACAAGCGCGGCAGCTGCGCTCGCTCCCAGTACTCCGTCGCCTTCCGCGACACCACAGAGGAAGGTCGATCAAGCAAAACAAGGTGTAATCTTGCTTAACAAGACATTTTGTTCGTCTCACTAGGTATAAAAAAGTTAAGCCACTGCCAATTTTAAATATCCGCCTTCATCTCACGAATGAAGCATATAATTTTTTAAGGCAGTTACCGTAACTGAGACAATTAACATGACTGCCACGGCAAGTTTACAGCCTCTGACGAATTATTAACCTATCCCGAGAGCTCAGCCTACCTCACTGTCTTTATGACACTTGTGGTCACCACCACATACCATATCGCCACTAACACCGGCGCAGACAGTCAAGCTGTACATCCTTGAACGGGTCGCAGTCGTGCGAACTCAGATTCGCGCATACCTCTATTAGCAAGCTATCTTGAAGCGGGTAGCTGAGCCAGCCACGAGAAGTGCACGTTGCAACGTACTTCTGGTATATGCCCTCCTTGAATGTGTAGAAATGCTGGGCGTCCCATCTCGAACAGACGTGGCTGTAGAAATCTTCGCAGGGGTTCGCCGAAACGTTCAGCGTTTCCAAGAGAAGCTGCAAAAGCATGCTCGGTCTATACAGGGGAACAAAACCCTTTAAGGTGCCCGTCAAAAGGCGCGGTCAGTACAAAGGAATAGTAGTCGTGCTTTCCCTTTTTCGTCAGTACCCTCTAAGAAGAACAGACGCTACAATATAGCGTAGCAGACTGCGTTGAAAATGTGTCCATTTAGTTATGACTACGAGCAAATTATTGCGACTGTTATACCGCGAGCCCGGTATCCTTCAGACAGGCGGGCTTTGATTCACGAAGTAATTGATTAATCGATTGATTCTTTGATGAATGGATTGATTCATTCATTCATGCATTATATCTTCATTCCCTCATTTTCCATGCCAAATGTAAATCGCGAGCTCTAAGACGCGCAATACAGTTAAAGATTTAAATGCATGTCAGCCACAGGGAATACTTCAACGGGTACCTCAATCTGATTACAGGGACAGTTTTGCATATTCTTTTTTCTCTAAATGCATTTATAGCCATTACAAAGTCAGGTTCAGCCAGCATCCTTTTCTGCTTGTCGACAAGAAATCCTGAAATATCTGAAGAGCATTTAGACACGCTGTTGGCCCCTTTTGGTTGTTGAACGGAGTGTCTAGCGTTCCGTCCAGACGGAACATTTGCTGCTGCTGCAGTTCCGTCCAGATGGAATATTTACTGCAGCTAGAGTTCCGTCCATACAATACACAGTTTTAGTTTCACGTACGTAGAAGCTTCACGTAAGTAGAGCGCTTACGGGTCACCAGTGCGCATGCGCAGAACGTGAAGTGTCTGCGTGGGTCGCACGGAGGTACGTGAGATTCGGATCTTTGCGTTGTGGTCTTCGCGTTGCTTGCGTACGTGGCGTTGGCAAGATGGCGGCGCACTGCCCGCCCGCTTCGCAACGGTAACAGCTTCGTCGCTAATCCGTCGACGTGGTATCGTGCTGTAAACTGCTGTATTTGTCTTCAGTTGGTCCATTCTTGCTCTCGCATGAAGTTTTAGGTGAGAACTAGCTTTTGTTTTCCAGATAGAAATCCGTTTCAGCAGCTCCTAAGCCTGACTGAGAAGCGTTTGTGGTCGTCATAGCAACGAGTGCGCCGTCGGTCTCGCGAGACCACGCGAAGCTCGAAACCTCGCGGGATATCACGAGACCCTCGGCCTCGTCATAGTCACGGAAAAAGCAAAACGGTGCACGTCTTGGCTCCACACGCAGACGTCGTCAACATGAGTGGGACACCAGCGCGCCTTCGCTTCTCGAAAAGCGATGATTTAAATATGATGCTGGACGTGAAGGAATGCAATCCCTTTGAAGATAACATGCAACCTACAGTTCGGTGGAATGAAATCGCTCAACGTTTGTCAGAAGAAAGGGGGAAAGTGTTTACCGCCCGCACTGTGGCTTGGGCTGGCTCCGCTCCAAGCAGCTCGACTAAGCAAAATTAGTTTTATCTGTACTAGATGGCGCGGCACAACAGGCTAGCGCATTTTTTTAGGTTCTATGGCAGATCTACACAGTTTACGTCCCGTACGTGTAGCTAAAACTGTACGAAGCGACACGAGCGTACGGTACGTTGACTGCTCACGTTTACGTGCGTGAAGGTTCTACGTACGTAAAACAAACTGTCCAATGTCCGCACAGTCCATACTATACAAAATGGGTAATTTCTACCCACATAAAGCATTTCTTTGCCTCTGGAATAACCAGTTGACAAAGCTGCATCCAGATGTTCTCTACGCATGTATACGACACCAAAATATCTGTCCGCGTATTGCGTTTAGTTACATCCTCGAAGGTATAACTTCCGTGCATGCATGCAGGATCGGGAAAATGACACTGTTAGAAGCAGAGTGCAGAAACTCTTCGCGAAGTGATGCGAAGCCCTGTGGCTATTTGTGCGGCAAGATGACGTAGCGCGAAAAAGACTAAGACGTACACAAACGGTCAACGAGCATTATGCAAATGCACCAACGAACCCAAGCCAAAACTCGATCTATTGCCGTTTCTCACTGACTGCTTGGAAAATAAAATGATGCAGCAGAATATCCTGTCACACATTAGGCGGAACAGGATTGCCACTTTTTTAAATGGACATTCAAAAGTCTGCAAGCAAACTGGTTTCCCAATCCCTAACGCCAGCTTTAATTCCGTCTTGACATAACTCTTGTGGCAGATAATGCTGGACGGAACTGTATGGTGTCAGATACAGTTCCGTCTCGACGGAACCCCATCACTACATGCAGTTCCGTCTGGACGGAACTTTAGCGCAAATTGTAGTTCCGTCTAGCCGGAACTCTAGCGCAAATTGTAGTTCCGTCTGGACGGAACTCTAGCCACAGCCTTGGTTGAAACAGCAGCAGGTGGCAATAAAGCACGTTCAACCGCGTCCGCTAGGCTCGAGGTGGGTCGCACCAAGTAATTCTGCGCATCAAAGGCTTAAACCTCCTTTCCCCTTATTCAGGCTCAGCTATGACAGCCAATATTTGCATAAATAAAGAGCAGCGAGCGCTGTTCCTTCTAGCTACTTCACACCTTGTTACGCTCTTCAAACAACTGCGCTGCTTCTGAAGGCGCCTTAACATAAGAAGACTCATGTGCACGACCAACACAATTCTTTATTGCGCATAATCCGGTTACCCCATCTCCAGTGTTGAAAGGGCGTTTAGGCGACGCACGAAAAAAATAATCTACTCACACTCGCATAGGACTGAATTCTGAATGGTCTGCGACAAATGCAAGGAGACTCAGTTAAAGGTCTAGGAGATTTTTTATTCATTTTCATGAAACGCATTCCTTAGCTGCCCGCTTTTCATTTGGCCTTCGCGTGTGCAAAGTACGCTGCAGCCAGGACGAAAATGCGCCGGCCAAAATAAAGCATGTCTTTTCTGAGTAGGCATAAACATCACCTTTTCATGCTGGCTTCCTAATCGAACCTTCTTGCCAGTAATTGCAACAAAATGCAACCGAAATGGCAAAACTTGTCAGAAAGTGCGAAGCTTCAGCTCTAGTTTCAGCCTCATTGTAATGAATTACTTATGTTACACCAGTTCGCTCCTTGGTAATCAAGGCTGAGCTCCATGTACGCGAAAAAGTAAGCGACGCGACGAGGCGGCGCGGCGACGACGGCTGGCTGTCGCTCCTTCGCCCACCGGCCAAGCTCCATGCATACCGACAACGCGAACGCGAAACGGAGACGGCGATCAGTGTTGCTGGCATAATACAGCGCAAAGCTGTTTGCGTTTATAACAAGAGTCACATTATTTGCAAGGATTACAATTTTGGGCAGAAAAATGTCAACTAAAACGTGTTTACAGCTTTGTCATTGTATGTCATTGCATGTGATTTTATGTTATTGTCACGGGCGCCGCCATGTTGCCTGAACGTGGGGCGCACACCTGTTTGAACCTCGCGCGCTCTCTGACCTCAAACGACGCATACTCGCCAAGCCTAGCAGCACAGTAAACACAAGCAATCTGAAAATCTGGGGTGTTTTATCGCTAAAATTTTGTGGTTGACGCAAGTTCAGAGAAAGCGAAAGCTTCGTGAGCATTTAGTTTCCCCTGAACGTGGGGCACAGCGTAGCGACAACGACGAATCGGTGGTGAAGCAAGATTCCCGGCCAGAGCCAGCACCATCTTTGCCAGAGCCGGCAAGAGGCTCGGTAGTGACGTACGCTGCCAGGTTAGCTGCTATTGGCTAATCGCGTTGGCAACTTCGGGCGACGAGCGAAATTTTCTGTGAGTGCAGATCCGAGCGACAGGACAAGCGACACGGGTATTTCGCTTCGCGCGACGGTGCCGCTCGTCGCTTGCCGCTGTCGCGTTCGCGTTCGCGTGAGTTTTCGCGTACATGGAGTTCAGCCTTCATTCGAGCAATCGTTGGTTCGCTCAGCTACGCGGCAACCGTGTCTTCAGTATGCGCTGAAATTTTGAAACGCCCTCCCCCCCCATAAAAAATCAGTCAATTCAAGTTAGCACACTGAGTCAATCGCAGATGCTGCAGATGGAGGAATAGTAAAAGCACGAGTAACAAATTTTGATTCTTCAAGTTCAAACCAGATGGCCTCATAACCTTGGTACACTAAAGGCCATGTTTCTCAACCGAACGGTGGGCGCCATTGCGCTATTGGAATGTTTCCGTAGAGGCACCAAGGTTCCAGCTATTTCCGCTTTACAACATCATGTCCACACATCCACACATCAGCACTAACAGACGAAACTATTAGTTCCTGCTATTTGAGCCACCCTATCCGGCTCCTAAATCTCTAACTACAGAGAAGTCGGTAGCTCAGATGCGGTTAGCGTGACCAGGACAGCAGTACAAGCCCCATCGCCCATAAACAATCTACTCGACACGTTTACAGGCGCAGCTGATCTTCACGCAAACCGGGAGATGGAGCCGGAGCACAAGGGCGCCTTTAACTCCTCCCGAACCTTTGCGTAGGAGCGGCACACGTCGGTGCGGCATATCGGCTTCGTCCTGGTGACGCCGTAGAAGAAGAAGACGCACAGCATGACGACGAAGATGAGGCAGGCCAGGGCTTCGAGCGCAGTGAGGAGGCGTTCGCGCTGCACGCGTGTCAGCTGCGGGCCCGGGTTCAGCTGGCGCATCGTGGACGAGGAGGATGCCATGGTGGGCAGGCTGGTGAGCAGCTCGTGCAGGCCTTCTTCGTCCACGCACTGGGCCTTCTTCTTCGGGGCCGCCACCTGACATTCCACCAAAGAGAGAGAAAGAGAGAAGGGTAGGGGTGGCTAAAGAATGCATGTGCACTGGAGAACAACGTATTGTCAGTCATAAAAACTGATGCCCATTTCACGGCTCCTTCTTTTCACAGCTACCATTGACCACCCGCTAAGACTACAGCTTTTGTATTGTCTGCGGTAGTGCAGCGGCGAAACTTTTAGTGATATCAGTAATTTGCTTTAGCATTCTGTTAGGCTGGGCGGTAAATGCCGTTAATTTACTGCAGGCATTGCCATTTCCTACCCGCGCGGTGACAGCGTAAGACAAATTTTTAAATTGAGAATAACCCATTAGCCCTGAAAGTAACCTGCTTTACATGTATCCTGACCGAAGATGAGTGTGCGAATCTGACACCATGTCGAGGAGACTCCTATCATAGCTTGCTTTCCATAGCTTGACCTCACAGGTGTTCCACAAGAGCTTTTTTTATGGTAGCTTACCCGTACCCGTGTAAAACGGAGGTACCCGTATAAAGCAGTGAAACACTTGAAGATGCAGCTCATTACGCTCTTGACCCTCGTTATCCATTCTAGCTAATGCTCGCACAATGGTGTTCTCTACGGTGGATTTGCTTACCTTTCTAGCTTTCGATGAACTTTTCGCAGCCTTATCATCTCGAACGAATACTTTCACGTCCGGTGGGCGAACTCGCTTTGAACATAGAAATAAAGGAAAGTTTGCGACACATTGCATGGCCTATATTACGCATTTCAGTCTGTGCACACATCAGTAATAACTGTCCGCTCAGCGATAGAGAGCGTCGAACGCACGGAAGTGGACTTAACGTTTTTCTGAGCAGCGCACTGCATTGGCACCAAAAATTCACCAGGTGTTCTTGCGTTAATGTTATCTAATGCCAGCGCAGAAAGGGCGTAGGAGAGAACCAAAAATGATGGAAATGATTGCTAAGCAGGAATTAAAACAGGAGAAATTAAACGCTCCTGCACGGCCAACAAGAACTATGGGGACACATACGCCACTTTAAGGGTGGAATCAGTGAGCACTAGATTTCACATGTCTCGCAGCTTCTATTGCAACTTTTATATAATTTTTTTCTGGTTTTTGTTTTAGATTCATTATCTAGGTTAGGTTGCTCTGAAAACTAGATTGCTCACAATCCGGAGGGCCGGTTGTGATGACGTCACAAGCGTCACAAGATCACGTGAGCTCTCTCAAGCGATCGTTATTTTAATTGGTACCTGCCACGGTGGACAGGTTCCTCACAATCCGGTGGCCTGCAGGTTGTCGCCTGCCTCAGGTCACGTGACCTGTCTCCAGCAATCTGAGGATTTCGTCTCCGATATCGGCTGCGATTTGGAGTGACAGATCTGATGCTGTCATACTGCCAAGAAGGATAACGTAGAAATGCAACCTTGATACGTGCGCCATCGTAAATGTTTTTTTTTTTTTAAATTCAGGGCTGCATGGTGCTGCGCACTCGAAAGCAGCAAGCAATGTCCTCTATAACTTAAATGGTTCATTTATCGCTAGCACTTATCGGCGTTCCTGCCAGGTTTGCACTATAGTGATTTTAATGAACCGGTGGTCATGGTCCCGAAGCGGATGCGATCATCTATATTTTGTGACGCTTTACCGATTTAAGTGACACAAACTGGTGCACTGGGACGCTTTGAGTGCGTGCGTGCTGCGATGTACCTCGTTTCGCCGGTGTGCGTAGCACTCGTCTTAACGACATCCGAAAGGAGCATCCCACTCCAAAACTATTAAGTGACTGCTCCTTCGCGCAAAAAGCAGCGAAAGAACCTATAACAGAAAAACTGCTGAAGCTGCGAAGCAATGCATACCCCCATTTCTGACCTCCAAAACCGGACTGAGGAGACAACTTCGTTGCATTGCAAATGTGTCTTATTTACATTCATCTGCACCATTGTTCACACGGTATAACATAATAAGCGTCGAAAAAATTTACGAGTTCCGTCTACTGTACTCACACTTATTTTCCGATGAAAAGTTTAAGAGCCTCATAAAAGTCCTTTCGCATTTGCAGAAACAGAAAAGTGATTGTCGCACCCGTGGATCTGAGACATGGCTGATACCACGCAGACGTACAAATTATATGCTACAGTCGCTCACGCACAACTTGCCGTGCTTGCTTAACAAATTACTGTCAGCAAATTTTGACTTAAGCGCATGTAATAGAAAACAGACACGTGAAATTTTTTTCTCATCCCAGTTTCTGTGCAGCTAATCGTATTCAATGTATTTTCATTGCCTTTATGTTTTTCGTACTGTATACTTTCTTGTGCTGTGTTTTGACGTGTTTGGAATGTGTTTCGATGAGTCAATTTATGTGAAAGTGTTCAGATTTTGTGTTGGCTATATGCTGCTGCCTTGTACGGGCATCAGGCACCCTCAAGCTGCCAATGGCAGCTTTTTTGCCTCATGACCCCCAACGAGTCGTTGGAAATAAAGTTTTGAATTGAATTGAAAACATTGGAATTTCCAGCCGAATATTCAAAGCCCGAATTAACGAATTCGAGATCCGACCACAACCCAATCATCCATTCCTTACTATGCGTATAGAACAACGGACACCACAGTGCAGCTTTAGGAGCCGACAGTTAACCTAAGCGCACGGTGTACACTTGCGGATCAACACTTGCGGATCAACACTTGCGGATCGTTCGCGCAAAAAAGCAGGGCACGAAGCTAGAACAGAAAAACTGCTGAAGCTGCGAAACAATGCATACCCCCTTTTTGATCTCCACAACTGGACTCAGGAGACAACACTGGAATTTTGAGGCGGATACTCATAATCCCAAATTATCAAATAAGGGTTTGGCAATTCGGGACAACAATCCAATCATCCATTCCTTACTGTATGTGTGAGACAACTGACACCTCAGTGCCGCTTTAGGAGCCGACAGTTAACCACAGCGCACGGTCTACACTTGCGGATCAATATTTGTACATCACGAGAGGCTTGAGCGAGCTCAGTTCGTGCAGGACCAGAGCCAGCAGTCAACATGCGCAGTATCCGATGAGTGGGAGGCCACTTAGACGCATATCTCGCATATCTCCCTTTCAGCTTGCGTGCGCCAGGCCAAAGCTTTTGGTTTCCTCACGACTTCCGTGGCTCATGACCATCTGTCAGTTTCGGTGCGGTACCGGCACAAAGTGCGGGTACTTATTCACTGCTTTACCTAAGTTCTCACAGAGGGCTCTAGTTTTTTTTCTCAAATGAAGTTGAATTGTAGCAGTTAAATATGCGTTATGTTAGCTGCGCGTCGACTACTAGTGATCCAGCCTCTACCCTGGAGCGTCGAGGCCAGACAGCGAACACACTCACCTTACTCGCAGTCTGACCGTCGTCTTTGGCTTGTGACGTAGACGGGGGGACGTTGTCTGTCGTCCCTCTCTGGGCAATAAGACCCATCGAAAAATCAAAACAGCGTGGCTCACTGGTAGAAAATTTCAGCATGCAAATCATTTTACTTCCGCGTCTTCTTTTTTTGCCAGCCTGCCTCTTACTCGTATTACTACTTCCTTTTAAAGGACAAAAAATTGTGGGCAGGTAGTAGAGTAGATAAAAGGCAACAAGCATGTGCACGCGGCGAGGTGGGGTGTCTTTTGACTGCTACTCCATTATGCAAGGCACTAGATAGTGCTTTGTTTGCAGGAATCAGTCGGATGTGACGTGAATCCATAAAAGTGTTTCTTGCAGCAGCAGCCTGGTGCTTACTAGCGTAATAGTGTATGCGTTAAAAGCTGGTGAGTAGAACCCAGCATCAAGGAACTCGCTCTGTTTGATTCTAACGATAGGAATTAGCTAGTTAAACGTACAACGCTAGTTAAACAGCCGTACGACAAAGTAGTTACCCAAGTGTACGCGAACAAAGGCTCACCAGAAACTGGGCGTTACGTTAAGCCGGGCAATTTTCCTATCCCTCATACCATTTGATCAAAAACGAGAGAAAAATGAAGGGTACTCGAGCAGCACCTTTTTCAAGCAGTTTTTCGCTGTTGCGGATAACTGAGCCATAGGAACTAGATCTTTAAAGACCAACGTTCAAACCTGTCAGCGCTGTCAGCACAGTTCTTACCCTGAGGAACAGCAGCCTTGAAATTGAGCTTGCACTCGAACTGCGTGGCATGTAGTGCCACAAGAGGTCAGTAACTGTCTGCATATAAAAAGGATAAAGGGAAAAAAATTAAAGCCTCGCTTTGCTATACATCTTACGTTCGGAAAGTATAGTTCTTTCAATCTCAAGGAGTCGTAATGAGCGTTTTTTGATAAATGCACGAAGACTGTGCAGCGCATTTTCCAAGAACATGGCGAATCGTCACGTTGCCACCACGGTAGGTTTCCAAACAGTGCGCATAAAACAACCAAGGCCGCACGTAAGCCTCATCTGAGAGTCAAGATATCAATGACGTTTCTGCAGCTATGATGCGGGGCAGCAAAACGCCAGACTTCATCGATATGTAGAGTTTTGGATGTCATTGTTTGGCCCGAGAAAAGACAGGTGTCACTCGTGAAGTAGAGTACGTTTTATTTGTTTTGTCATTGAAGGTCGTATTGTCGTCTTTGTCATGTCAAGAGGAAAATAGCTGCCTTGACTTATTGCCTTTTTCTTGAGACTACAATGGTATACAAACGATCTTATGCGTAGCAATAATGCTAACTAATAATTATTTTAAATTGCAAAAGGCTCAATACGGAAGTTTGGTTTAAACCACAATGTATAATTGATGAAATAAACAGTTTTACTGCTGCAAATGGGGCCAACTTAAACACATAATGCCTTATGTTTTAAAGAAATACAGAATGATTCAAAAAGACAAAGTTCTGCTTCAAGAACAAAAAGACCTGCTTGTACTACTGTTCTAGATCCAAAAGTATTCAAAGTATTAGATATTACACTAAATATACATGGCGGACGTAATTTATTTTGACACGATGGTAATGCGTGACGCAAATTTCGCGGAAAATATTTATTTGCTGCCAAACGATGTTTACTCGGTGACACTGGCGCGCTAAATGTAAACAAAAATACAATATTAACAAAACGTTTAAAGAAGAGACAGATTCAAACAAACAACTGCACACTTGAAACGAGACCTGCGAACAAAGGAACCGCCCCTGCCATTCGGGCTCGTTTCCACAGTTGGAGCTCGGAGAAACAAACACCATGGCTTCGTTGGCGGGTATATTTCTGCTACTTGAGTTCCAATATATTCACCGTTGACTAAACATGATAGCAACATTCGGCGCAATTGCGAGCGCACGTTTGGACAGTGCAAACGACCACTTGATCACGTGCAATGTGCACGAACCGAGATTACAGCGAAGGACCCTCACTCGACAAAAACAACGCACAAAAACCAAAACAAGTGTCTTCAGGGTATTCGGAAACCTTATTCTCTGGTCTTGCAGAACTCTGCTTGGCAGTGAGGAGAAAGCTATAGCGGCCCAGCATCTGTGACTGTAGAGGAGTCGAAATCTGAACAGTCGGTAGATCTTTAAGAAGGGCGTGAATTTCTCAAGGCATACCTCATAGTATGCACTTTTATACCTCATTAGCAGAACCCTTACCTTTTCGCTCAAAAAATCATCATCTTAATCATCAGCCTGACTACACCCACTGCCGGGCAAAGCCCTCTCCCAAGTCTCTCCAATTAATTATGTTTTTTGAAAACTGTGGCCAGCGTATCACGCCCCCTGCTACGCTTGCCTTCTCCTGGAATCCACTCCGTTACCATTTAGGACCAGCGGTTAGCTTGCCTTCGCATTACATGCCCTGCCCGAGCCCGTTTCTTCCTCATCATTTCGACTGGGATTTGGGTTTTCATCACTGGCCGTACATTTGCTATCTTAAATTTTCTCTGTCACTTTCGGGTCATTGATGCTAGTTGCTTATCACATGCACTATTAGGCTTTCCGGGTGACATACTTCCATCAAAATAATGCACGGTTGATAGTCCAGTCGTCGTTTGTGGGCCTTCTTTTTACGTCATTAGTCAATTTGACTGGTTTTCCTAATCCTCTTGCAATTAACAACGAAGAGAATTCACCATTTCATGGCTACTTCATGGCAGCTACGATTCTGCGCAGGTCTTCCTTTTACAGTTCGTACTTCAATCAACTGCTTCCGTCACAGTGTGCGCTGCAGGACGGCGCTGATGTTTACCGTAGCAAAGAGATTGCAAACAAAAGAAATAAATGAAATCGTGACTGAGCGCACGAGCCACGCCGAGCGTCGAGGAAGCCGCGCTGTAGAATTAGTGACCATAAAATGCAGAGATCTTACATGTAGTCCGAGTAGTGGACATCATACCATGCAGCCATCATCGGGTTGAGGAATAGGACTCTGTAAGGCTATGCCCAGGGCAACTCTTATTGTCACATCTTCGCTAAGGTTGAACGCAGAACCAACTGGAGTTTTATAGAAAACATAGCATTCGATGAGCAGTAGGGAAATTCAATCCTTTGGTGGTGTTGGTGGTGAAAAGCATTTATTTAGTAATTTACAGAGAGGTGCTCGGGGAGAGGCCCCTAATAGGTCTCACCCCTTACAATACTAGGCGGAGTCCCTCATTCCAGGATCCCGTTGGTCGACACCGCTACACAAGTGCGCCGAACCAGGGCCTGTTGGGCCGATAGTTCCTGGCAGCTGAGCAGGGCCGCCTCCCAGTCCTCGAGTAGGGGAAGGGGTGATTGGGGGAAGAGAAGGATTTTTTCTGCATGCCCACACCATGTGGAAGGTGTCGGCCACCTCCCCACAGAATGAGCAGCGGCCGTCAAAAGAAGGATTAAAGTGCTTGAGAACCGCCGGGCACAGCAGGGTGTTTGTAAAAAGCCTGAGGAGAATTCGTTCGCCAGCTTTACCCAGTCCTTTCATAGGAACTGGGTATCGCCGGTGTTCGGCACGATAGTGCTCAGTAATTTGTTTAAAAGAAAGGAGAGGGCTGTGATCTGGGTTAAGCTCCTCCCAAGGGACGCCTGGTGCCCGGTGAGTGAGTGCGCGGGCTGCCTCATGGGCGGCTTCGTTACCTGGCATGCCTTGGTGGCCGGGGACCCATATGATTGAGCGATGAGATGGATCGCCGTCGCGAGTACTGCGGTGTAAAATTTGGGGAGCGAGTGGAGTGATCCAACCAAACTCAAAGTTACGACAGGCTCCGCGAGAGTCTGTGAGGATGAATTTAGAGTCGAGATGGGAGGCTGCGAGGGCGATCGCCACCTCCTCCGCATGCGTTGAGCTGGGCGCTCTGAACGAGAGGCCGTCCACCTGTTTTCCCTCGTGTATGACTGCAGCCGTGTAATTTCCCGTCTGGGAAATTATACGCGATAGCGTACACAAAACACACAGCTGATATAAGCAGTTCCAAAAGTTTTCACTACATGGCAGCGATGCCACAACTCATGTAAAAGAATGAGCCTCCAATCGAGGATTCCTTGCAATACGTGCCTGTTGTTATATTATGCCAGAACAGCAGAACTCTCGTCACGTTATCTTTGGAGCGCCCTGTCCCCCCCCCCAAAAAAAAAAACAAAACAAAACAAGGAAATAGCGATTGATCGCTCCTAATGATGAGGTACATTCGGATTTTCTGCGCATCTATCAGACCGTTCTCAGCTGGGTGTACCAGGCATCTCTGTCAGAGTTGCTCACCTGCCGCCTAGACTTGTTCCGAGAATGGCTGGGTGATGGTTCCCGAGCGTCATCTATGTGGACGGATTTCGGAGTTCCCTGGAAAGCACCATGGAAAAACATCTTTGAAGTCCGGCAGTTTTAGTGTATCTGCAAGGCTGCCATCAATATTTGTTTCGAAATGTCTCTAAATTTTCGATACTCAAGAATAGCAGGTATTTAGTCAGGTTATAGCACTGTACACTATAAACTGCTACATGTTTGTCAGTTTCAAAGAGAAAACTGAGAAAACTAGCACTTGCACTAAAGACACCGCAATGCATCCCGTGAGGCAACACATAAAAGCACGAAAAAACAGGCATGCGTTTAAGCCACTTCTTGTGGAGACGCGAGGCGATTAAATTCTGAGAACTATGTACAGCTAAATCATTGGCAAGTTTATTCCGTCACCATATCTCTAGGAAGAAAAGTGGGCTTGAATAAATTTAACAAGTCGAAAAGAAGTCATTGCGAGGGGCGTGCAGCTGTTGAACTGCTTTCTCCAGTAGATGAAACTGCGTGCGAGATTCGCTCACTAAAACTCTCTCTTAATATTTGGTGGCGAAATTAAAACTCAGGTGCTCGGCTTCGGATTCGCGTAGGGAATATTGCCTCAAAGTGGCTGATAAGCTCATGCTGCCTTCATTGGAGCACTGTACTAAATTTTGGTGAAGAGTTCTACAGTGAAATACCATATGCGCAAACTTTGCTTGAAAGAGGTTATCAGATAGACATGCTTTTGCAGAATGATCTAACGGGAGGCCATTGTACTCAAATATGGTGCAAATGAGGTCGAGTTGAACAAAATTCAACACACCTTAACTTTCAATAAAACGAACATCTTGGAAAACTGAATTAGCGCTTGATGGTGAGATGGTTAATTTTTGCACAGGTACAGCAATATTTTACAAAGAAACATCGTTAAAAGCAATTACGAAGCTCCGTCTTAGCCCTGAGTTCACCAAAGCCACAGTGGATGCTGCGGATAACAGCATGAGTTTAACTGTTCCTTTAGAAAACATGCAGGATAGCACTTTAGATCGATATGTATGCAAGACTCCCAGGACTGCCCAAGGAAGAGAGGGCCTCCTTTAAAAGATAGTGATGAGAAAAATTGAGCAGAGTAGGCAATGATGAAAGAGAAAGCGAAACCCTCTGTCACTGCACGGGCATAATTGTGCCAGAAAGTGTCCACACTAGCGATGACAAAGTCGAGTAGTTTACCCCAAGTCAACCATGATCACCATTAACAACTACAAGGGCACTGAAAAAAAAAACTAATCAGTGAACCTAAGACCACTGTAACCAGCCTAATCCCCCTAATCGAAATTAGTCAAAAGTAATACACTCCTAATCCACTGATATCTAACCTAACCAAATTTGAATCAAAGTAAACAAACTCTTAATTCACCAGAATCCGGCCTCAATCTACTACAACCTCTCTGCAATACAACTCAATGCGCCTTAATCTACCCTGCTACGACTTACACCGATGTGATCCACTCCGCACCCATCACAATCGACCCTAATTCAGCTTAATCCTACGTAATCTACAAGCGCGAGAGACTGACAGCTCAGCGGTGTTGTGCTGTGGTGATGCAGCGCTCTAATGTGTGGCCAGCGAAGGTGATCTGTTTGCGCCGACCTAGCTTCAAAATCCACTTCCGGAGATATTTTATTATCATTTCCTGATGATACAGACACTGCCGATGACGTCATGAAGTCACATGGGTTTTCGGTTCGTTTCTCGAGTACGCCACACACCAGATTTCGTGACTGACGAGCAGTATAAGGCTTCCGCCTTAATAAATGCGAACAGCAGCAGTACACGTAGACGCCGCGCTGTTCGCATTTCTATTTATCGTGACAGTACCTCCACACAACAGCCATTAGAATTCATGCAATCGTAGCCAATAACTGAGCTTAGTGTAAAGCAATAGGCACCTTTCATTTTTTATTCGGTACCATCCTCTCCTTCTATGGCGTTTTGTATGACCTTTTTAATTGATTTGTAGTTAATTTTTCTTAACATGAAACTCCCGCTGTAAGCCAATAGTATCGGACCCCCTTTCCAGTCTTGATTATGAAATAGTACGAACTTCTACGGCCGCACGCGCCGAAATCATTAATTTCGAGGCTTTCATGAGCGACACCACATGCAGTATGGGTGTGTGAAACATAATGAAACAAACTGTACTCACTGACTTAGACTTCGGCGTTGGAGCCAGAATCTTCGGTGCTGCTGGAACTACACCAGAAGGTCCAGCTCCAGGAAGAGATGAGCTCTAGGTGAGAATAAAAATACGCACATGCACAAAGCTTCTCAAGCAACAATTGTAGCTTATCACGCGTATACACCTCCCAAAGAGTTGCATACAAACTGTGAGGACTGCATTCCTTGTTAGAAAGAGACCGACAAAAATTGCCGCGCTGCTAAAATATAAAGCGGCGAATCATTTGTCATTGTTGTGTACCATATTGCAAATCAATAAAATTAGTTTCCGATGGTTCGTCAACGAACCCGCTTTCTTGTCATCGGGAAAATTTTTTGTATCCATAAAATGTCGATACCTCAACCGCATCCAACAAATATTTCGCCTCGCTATCATCCAGAGGGATACATGCTCTTGAAATAATTTTTTGGTTTGGTTTTTATTTTATGGGGTTTAACATCTCAAGCGATTCAGGCTATGAGGGACGCCGTAATGGAGGTCTCCGGATAATTTCTACCGCCTGGTGTACTTTAAAGTGCGCTGAGATCGCACACTGCACAGGCATTTCGCTTCCATCGAAGCGGCCAAGATCTGCCCGCACCTTTCGGATCAGCAGCAGAGCCCCATAATCACTGAGCCAATGCGACGGCTATCGTTTCTTAATTGTGCGAAGGATGGGCCCGTAGTTTTAAATATTGTTTCTGCGGTTCAGTCCTCTATCTCTGGCCTTGCTCAGCCCTGCTTCCGATTTATAAGTCGGCCCAGTACAATCTTTGCAAGCTGTGAGCCCAAGTCTCATGGGCTGTGGCAACCGACGGTAGCCGAGAAAAAAAAATAACGAGGAGAATCATGCGCAATGCCTTTCGGTTCCCCTGAGCAAATAAAAATAGTAATCAGTGATCGAATCTGTTCTGTCCGCCCACTACTCATAGAAACTGCCGCGGTATAGAAGCAGGTGTTCTAAATAAATGTGAAAATTTGGAACCAATAGGCTCTAGTAACGGCTATCTGGCCCTGAAAAAGCGCTTGAATTCCCTCAAGAATACAGAAGACCAGGAGCGACGCTGTTGCTATTTACTGATTCAGGGAAGTGCGAACAGTGGCTGGCTTTAATTTATTAAGACAACATTTCATTAGGCGCAAAAGAACAACGCCATCAGTGGCTCACTGCATGTTTACCTAACACTGTGCTCCTTCTTGGAACAAATGGCCGATATTTAGACCATTTAAAACGAGAACTCCCGGTATTTTCACAACCCTCCAAAGCTATGACCTCACAGCGATCGATGTGGAGCTCCCCGCTTTGCCCAAAGAAGCGCCCACTAGTCCTCACGAGAACCACGCCCACCTGAAACATCCGGCATCACACGGTTCATTCTAATAACCGCAGATCCCGCAGCTAACATTTATAGCATTCCCACTATGTACATTATGAAGAGGAACCGGCAGCTTTCGTTTCCAGCTTACAGCGCATGGGCATATGAGCCACACAGTAGGCTGTTTAAAGTGTGTGCCACTTGGGCTAATAGGGCCAACATACGCCTAAGAAAGCATGCACTCATGGTGTCGGCGGGTGTGGTGCGGGTAATTAGTACTTCTCTTCGCTGCTGGGCCATCAAATGGTCTAACTTTACTGCAGTCGCTGCCAGCCTTCAGGATGCATGTGACTCGGGTTCAACTCGAAAACGTGTTGTATCGGCAAACAGCAGGCAGTCCTTGTGTTTAGTTTTTGCGCATCGACCACTGCCGTAAAATTTGTGAATATCATGCCAGGACTGGCAACCATGCAAACTCCCTCTTTTATTAAGTCGATTGGAGAGTGAGACGGTTAACTCAAACACAAGTGTGCTGTGTGAATCAACATGTATTTTTTTCTATATGTAATAACGCCCCTGCCGTAACGCCTTCTGAAGCTGCGGAGTATTGCCTGAATAAAGAATGAAGAACGCAATATGCTGGTGTCGTTTCCACCAGCGATTGTGGTCTATAGAACTTTTAACACTAGAAGTCATCACTACGGATAGAAAGTAGTGAGACGAATACAGCATTTCTGTTTGGGTTCACATAAAAACAAGTAGAATAACAAGTTCCAAGTTCCTTCGACGGCAATACGAAAACTCTCCTCCCAACTCGGCATGCCAACCACGCTATATGCCGACCCAGCCACTCTCACCAGGCGGCGTTAGTATTTTGAAACGCGCCCCTAATCGCCAGTTGGGATAAAAATGCGGAAGTTTAATTTACGTTCATCTGCGCAAGGCCAGACTGACGCCTCGAGATGGTTAGTTATATGGGGTTTTATGGCGCATAAGCAACTATGGCTATCATGCGCCAAACACAAGGTTAGAAATGGAATGGAATTAACTAAGCAGATTAAATATTGGACGAATTCCTGGAGCTGATTTGCAAACTACAGTGTCATTCGTATGAAAAAAAGCTCTTGAAGGAGTAATGAGGCGAAGCGCCAAACATGTACTTTTTCTGCGTCCTCTATCACTTCCGTAAAACAGGCTGTCACATAGAGGAGAGATGCTGAAGCAAAAACAAATTAAAACAATTCTGCATTCGCTTAGGAGGAGAATAAGAAAGAGATTGTTTAACACAGAAAATGCGGGCGTGTACAAGAGTTCTTACAGCTTGTTGCGCCTCCGGTTCTCGACCAGCTTCACCGTGCGGTGGCAGCAAGGAAGCTGCGCTCGGCGTCGCAGACTTTTCCCGACGCTGGGAAGGAATAAAGCGAAGAGCAATCAGCTGCATGTCACCACGTCAAAAGTACGGCGGGAGCATGCGTGAAACGTTAAAACAAGGGATTTGCGAACAGCACGTTTTGCCAAAACGAATCGTATAAGTATAGTGTAGCTTTCCCATCGAACAGAATACCAATAGTTTAGCTAAACACCAAATCAAATACGAATCGTACGGTGAGAGAATTAAGTCGAATACGAACGGAATATTTTTCCGAATTTTGGCTACTTATGCGAATATTCAGTGAATAATGTGAGTAAAAACGAAGTGCTGCTTTCACAGTTATAGCAGTGTATGTTAAAACACAACACCGATCACCATTTGTGGAGTCGCAACAAGAAGCGAGTGTATTTACTTTATCATTGTCATGTCATGGGCATAGAAAAAGTGGCGCTTGCTCTGATTCATAAAGGAAGATAATAAACTAGCGCCACATCTCAGTGCATGAGACGAGCGAGAGCGTCGTATCAGGCATAGCCTCCGAGATCCGGCATGCAGGCCGGGTTTGAACAAACCTGCCTGGGCCTTGCCGCGTCGTTCAATCTCTGAGGCCATTAATGAGGACAGTGGACACCTCCCTGCGAATGAAACTCACCGCGACATTGCACCCGTCATCCCGTGCATACCTAATGCAGCAGCCTGGTACGTGGAGTGTATGGTTGGAGTGGTTTTGGAATATAGCGGAAGAAAAATACGGCGGGCGTTATTCAAACTTTGCGCCATTTATTCGAAAATTATTCGAAAACTTCATAATGCATTCGACTGGTCCAAATTAATTTTGAATTTATACTATTTGATTCGTTAGAATTACCGAATAGGAGAATATTTGATTCGGTGTACGTAATCTCAATATTCCCACAGCGCTAGTTAAAAAGTTAACGTAAGCCCCGCCGCGGTGGCTTAGTGTTTATGGTGCTCGGCTGCTGACCCGAAAGACGCGGGTTCGATCCCGGCCGCGGCGGCTGAATTTCGGTGAAGGCGAAATTCTAGAGGCCCGTGTACTGTGCGATGTCAGTAAGAACCCCAGGTGGTCGAAATTTCCGGAGCCCTTCACTACGGCGTCCCGCATAGCCTGAGTCGCTTTGGGACGTTAAACCCAAATAAACCAAACCAAACCAAAACGAAAGCGTAGGAAGCATATTGAGCGGCCATATGCTGCAACCCAGAAAACACCCCCGATGAATATACCACACTGATGCTGGGCTGTGATGGGCCGTTCTGTCTTTGTCTTCTTTTTTTTCTGCAATTTGTGAAGGCAGGTAAACACTCCGACAAGCCCGATTTAATAAGTCGCCGAAATTGTCGCAGTGAGCTGCACGGCAGCTACAGAGAGCCGTAGTATGCGGCCACTCGTACGACGTTCCTGTTGTTATCGCTCCATCAGTAAGAATCGGTTGTTACGAAAGGCGGTCAAAGGATATTCCTGGATTTTACAGCGGACGGTTGGAATTAGTTTTGGTGCAAATGACTTCTGCTACAAGATCTACCTCGTTTCACGAATTGGAATTACACTCGTGCAAAACAGTACGTAAATGCGTTTCTTGCAGCGGAATATTAAATCCGGCGCTCAATCTTGCTTTCTATACCTTGCCTGCGAGCCATTAATGTACCATCTCTTCTGTATGTATGCATGTATGTATGTATGTATGTATGTATGTATGTATGTATGTATGTATGTATGTATGTATGTATGTATGTATGTATGTATGTATGTATGTATGTATGTATGTATGTATGTATGTATGTATGTATGTATGTATGTATGTATGTATGTATGTATGTATGCATGTATGTATGTATGTATGTATGTATGTATGTATGTATGTATGTATGTATGTATGTATGTATGTATGTATGTATGTATGTATGCATGTATGTATGTATGTATGTATGTGTGTGTGTGTGTGTGTATGTATGTATGTATCTTTGTTTGTTCGTTCGTTTTTTTGTTTTCGCTTCTTCGGTCGTTTTTCGTTTGTTCGTTTTTGTTTTCAAATCGATGCCAGGCTGCTCTAAAGGGCTCGTGGGCTTAGGGGGGTTTAACGTCCCAAAGCGACTCAGGCTATGAGAGACGGCGTAGTGGAGGGCTCCGGAAATTTCGACCACCTGGGGTTCTTTAACGTGCACTGACGCCCCAGGCAATACGAACGGACCCAGTCTTCACACGCTATTCTATGACGGGACGCCAAAACCACTCGCACAGTATGGAGCACATTCCTTCGCATGTCATATGTTCAACCGCGCCCTCAACATTCAAAGCGTCCACTCTGTCAGGTGTGCGGTAGTTTCCCGGACAACGAGCATGCACATTGAATCCGGACTATGGCCACTAAGTGACCTCGTTTCCTTTTCAGTGAGCTCCTATTTCGCAGCGCCTCTTACATATTACGGATATCCTGTGCTGGACCACCCCAACTTCGCAACTACAAGCTGTCGTGTGGCCGCCTGGCTGCTAAAATCCTTGGCATCTGAAAACACACCTTGCAGTGTGTGCCAACAACAAGAGGACCGAATCATATCTAGACGAGACTCAGGCATGCATCGCAAAAGTAAAGTAGTTCAATCTCTCTCCAATCAGGTAATGAGGGCCTAGTTATGATGTAATATCGGGGACGAAAATAGCTTACCTCCCCTAATCCCCTCCAAGTTCGGAACTGTGCCTCACTGCAGGCAGGCGGAACCTGACAATGCACTACACAAGTCTCGGCATCACGAATGCATCGCCAGGTGTGCAGTGCGGAACTCCTTGGAACTTGGGGGGGGGGGGGGGGGTCATTAACTTTGCTTCCCGTTATTATGTACAGTCTTTGTCAAAAGTTTAGAGCCCAGGGGGTTTGCTTCTAAGCCTCGCAGTGGGATTCCTGTAACATCGACGTAGTCCTAAGCATCGGAGGAGGCAGGGACCAGATATCTTCTCACCTTCAGGAAATTTGGAGCGCTGGAGATGCATTACGAACCAGACAATGTGCTTCAGAACCAAACCACTTGGGCTCAAAACTTTTTACAAAGCCTGTACATATGAATGAAGACAATTTTTTCTAACGCAGGAAAGCGCAGCGGAGTGCTTTCTTTATGTTGTTGACCAACCGTGATAATTTTGAATGTGAGATAGAAAGTAGGAAAGAAGGCAACCACGTGCCGCCGGTGGCATCCGAAACCACGGCATCCGTGGTCGTGGTCGTGGGTTCGGATTCCGCCGGCGTCATGTGGTTGCCTTTTCACCGAAGCTGTGTTGAATTACCTCACGTCTAAAGTGATCACACTACTCATTGCACAAATTGATCAACAACATAAACGTACAATACTGCACTATGATTTTTTTCGTCTAGAATATAGAATTTTGAAACATTCTTCGCTTTTTTCATGTCATGGAAATGAAGAAAACCTCCAAATACCGCTTACTTTCTGTTCTTCCTCGGCTCCTGCCTCGCTCTTATCGGGCGGCTGGTGGGACAGCTCGGGAGGCTTCTCTATTTCAGATTTGCGCTTGCTATCTGAAGATTGCGAAAGCTGTAAAAACGCAAGGAGACCCAATATTGCTTTCCAGCCTGTATTTAAAGTACCCTGCTATACATTAGAGGATCATGTGAGATACAAACTGCTAGTCCAGTAGTAACTTGTTCTGCAAGTTTTTGAAGAAACATGGGGATGGCATGTCCTTTTAAAGGCTAGGTCTGTGTTAGGGTAATAACAACGACGCTCTCTGACTCCTTAAAAAAGAGAGCAGTTCTGTTTCATTTATTTTTATAATACCGTAACACACGCTCCCACCACACGCACGCTGCAAATTTTGCAGTGAAACAAATATTCTGTTTTAGAGCTGGACTTAACGCACCAGAGATCGGCACTACAACGTACTATAGAAAGAAAGCCAAGATTAAGTTTGCATTGAAGTTAACTAAAAACTGAAGGAGAAAGAAATCTGGAGCGCTGCATTTAAGCCACGAGACAAATATTTAGGGCTCTCAAGAACCCTGAGGCTGCGAGATTGCTGAAATGAGCACATACACACGTGTACCGATACGTTGGTCACTAACAGTGTGCTGAAAGTTACACTTCAGCCTGATTGTTATCCCTCCAGATTAAACACTGGGATTATAAAATTGGTTCTTGAGGAAAGGAAATTTAATGTCTCCTGGTTTTCTGGCGTATTCAGAGGCGACTAGGTGACTTTAAGTCCACAGTATTTCTTCCTAAAGGCAGGCTGGTAAATATTCTGGTTGCCTTTGACATACAGTCAGAAACTTTACTAAAGAGGACATGACAGCGTGTATCGCTCTGCAGGGCCAGAGCAATCTCAGAGTTATCGTAATTCGCAATTATCGAGACACGTCTGGCACATGCATGTTAACAGGTCTTTGTTCTCTGCCGCTGGAGTAAGCCGAGGTGCGTGAAACAACGCGTGGAAATGCGCTGTCTATTGAAGGCATATTTATCCTTTTATTCAAAATATCCCCAAAGACCCTCATTTCAGAGGGTGGCGGCATGAGGGGAGGGGGACATACTTACACAGGTACCTGTTTACAGACCATACATCGCACTAACAAAAATTAAGTACGCTGAAAATGATACTTGATAAAGAGCTGGTCAAAAAATTTGCACTACGGTTATTACTGTGTAAATTCCAATACACTGCTGCGCAGCAAAAGACGAGGACACAATAGACGAGAGACGAACACCAGGAGCGCTCGTGGTGCTCGTCTCTCGTCTCTTGTGTCCTCGTCTTTTGCTGCGCTACAGTGTATTGGAACTATGTACCAACAAGCCCAATAAGCCACGCTACTGTGTAAAGCGTTATTAAGCGACCGCTGTTCAGCATTTATATGTTACGATGTGCTTAGGTAGATTTTATGAGAGCCACTTCATATCTATATGGTTCTAAAGCGCTCTTTTTAGTTTTCTACGCATCATCGTTTTTCCAATAGCTCTTTTCTCCAGTCCGCCGCTCAAGGCCCGCTACGCCACAGATTACCCTCTGCTCGGTCGACACGTTTCACAACTGCCTATGATGGACTGCGCTACATTCCTGCGCTCTCGCAATGCTCTTCGCAAGAATATGTGCAGTGGGATAAGTGTCAGTTACTGCGCTTCACTTGATATGAGTGGTCATGTGTGCAAAGATGGAAGGCGGCGGCAGAAAGCGCTCATCAAGAAGGGAAGAATAATGTGGCATACAGGTGACACATCGATGCGTTCTATCCAGGTTCGAAGTCCTCATTGTTTGTAACGCATAGCTGCATTCGGTATGAACACTTTGAAATCAGGCGCAAAATGCAGATCATTATTTTCAAGGGACCATTGTGCAAGAAGCTGGCAGGGTGGCCGCAAAGCTTTGTTAACCGTCTTTATCCACTCAAGCAACACTGAAGGACGTGAACGGTTGCTGGTGCAGAACATCGTGCTAGCAGGCGGTGTTCCCGTTCGAATAGCCGCAGCTGCTATGGCCTCATGCACGCCACATCGCTCGAAACCAGTAGATCTTCCTTTCTGAAACGGCATGCAACACCGTGCTTACTTTTACACACTTCGACCTGTATCTTAAGGCATAAAGGTATACACAGAGTGCAGAGAGAGTTGACGACTACCAAGACAACTGATAAATAACTCTGGAGCAGTGAAATCCCACGTGCCATGTTTATGAAGCACACCTGTTGGTTTTCACCCTTCTGAATAAATCCATACGTGGGCCAGGGTGGACTTTGGGAGACAGCGAGGTAACGAGACACATTGAAATACGGAACACAACGCTGCGCCCGTGCATCCCTAAGTTAACGCTGGTCCGCATATGGAATCATACCAACTGGTCCAGAAGAATGCCATTCTGAATAAAGGTAGGATGCAAAGTACAAAGCGATCTAATGCAAGGCGTGATCTTAGAACTATCATTTATGGCTTATGATTTATTGGGGTTTAACGTCCCAAAGGGACTCAGGCTATGAGGGGCGCCGTAGTGAAGGGCTCCGGGTAATTTGGACCTCCTGGGGAAAAAAACTGGCCTTCGGCCAGCACCAAACCTGTGCCTCGTCTGCCTAATATCTGAGCAAGTCTAAGCCCTTGCAGCGCAAATCCGAGCTGTTTGAGTCACTTAACAGCTGCTACCCTCTTTTCCGGTTTAGCACCGGTTCCCCGAGGACACTGCACTTCGTGGGAGCTTGCACTTCACTCGTTACCGCATCTCGCCACGACAGTGTCACATCTCTTTTGTTCGAACCCTTCCGAGCGTCTTAAGCCACGAAGATAATGAACGGTGCAGATCATTAGACCGACTGAGGAGATCATACCGAGGAGCTGGCCAAGTCCATGACGGCCGGAAGGTAGCCTTGGGTCTCTGCGACTGCTTTCTGGCGGCTCCTTTTTTCTTCTCCTCGAGAGATCGGCGCGTGCCGAAGGCATCATGAGCCTCATGCGCCAGTCAGTCTTCGTCATCTTCACTTTCGAGCTTTTGCCCAGGAGCTGCTTTGTACCAGCCGCAGGTTCGAATGGTTGGCATCGATGTGCACTTTCACTTACCTTGGTAAATATAAATCGGAAAATACAATTCATTACTTACACAATACTGCAGACAAGCACTGCTGCAGAAACGCCGTAAAGAAAATATGAAAAAACACAAAAAAGGAAGCGTCAATAACACAACTGCGCACGACAAACCAACGCATTTGGGAACACCACAAACACAACATAAGTATACAAGCCGAATACGTTGAGCATAAACTGGAGTCGTCGCGTTAGAAACACGTTGAGTGGTCGTTACAGGACACGGGGATTTGCTGAACCTTAAATACTCGATTCCAGCCTCTCTACACAATGGACTGGTAAGCTATTCCAATCGCGGACTGCATTGGAAAAAAGGGATCATTTTTCTAAGTCAGTCTTGTCAGAGTATGGGGTTTAAAATAGCGAATGAGAGTGCCGGAGATGAAAGAGAACGTACGTACTGGCTAGGGTACGGTTCGCGAGCTTGGGGTTGCTAGGGACGCTGCCTTTGCGCTTCAAGGCGGCACGTACTTTATGTAACAAAAATACTCTCTGTCACTGCCTTTGATGTAACTGGGTTTTCTATCCAATTGTCTAAGGCTAATTTTCTTGCAACATTTTATTCCCGTTGAATTCTGCTTGTGTAAAACACTTTTGGACGATGTTTGCATCAGCAGACACGTACATAGACCTGGGTTCCTTTGTCTTTATGGTCAGCTCAGGCGTCCAGGCCGAACAAAACTACACCATTTCTCTTCACATTCTCGATATCGCGGTGCCGTAATATAATTCCCAAATATAAAATTTTAAGCTACTTGTGCCGCCATACAGGTGATAACCGCTAACATGATTAGGAACCGTACCTCGTGTATAAATTCACAAAGTTCAAGAGGTCTACCGCTTAGGCAATCCTGGAGAAACAAATTGGAGTTTCCGAACCCAGCACTCGTTGTCAGAACCCTCAAAGGCAGCTCTAATATGCCCTACCTGCACCTATAAAACACCATGCAGTAGCTTTACAAAAGCCAACCACGTTGCAACGATTGTCGGAGCTAGCTCGAAACAGTTCGCGAAAAAACTCTTTCTGTTCCACGTTTTCGCATATGGAGGTTGTAATGAACTTCTCGAAGAGAAACGTTTTTCAAAGAACAGTTTTTGAACAAACAATTATGATTGCGGAATTTCACGAGTTGTAAATAAACATACACAAAAATTCCCTACAAAAGAATATTTGAGCTGGAAACCATTTACGAACGCAATTCTTTTAATACAATGTAAGATTTCACTGTGACAATCTATATATCCGCAGATCGCCACACTGCAGTTTTGCATTTTTTTATTAACGTTTTTGCTGCGTCAAAAGCGTTCCTCATTGTTTTTCTATGGCAGTCTTAACTGTTCGATTCCATCGATGGAAAACTTTAAAAGAAAGATTTTGATGTATATCAAAACAATGGACCATTGCCTTCGATATTTCGATAAGAGTGTCTTACAATTCACCAATTTCCAAAATTTTTATCACAGAATGTTGGACATGTAATACTCTTCTCTCCTCATCCGCTGCTCCCTGCAATGGACTCATAGTCATCCCGCCACGCGCCTAGCGTTTTCAGACCTTCGACGAGAGGACAGCCTGCGTCAGAGGCCTCCGTCACAACAGCCCTCCCCGCCCATCTTCCCTCTCTGCGCCTCGATTGAATCTCCACTTCAGGCTGCGACAGTCACACACTTGTCCTAAGGCGTCGCACGCTTTCGCGGAACATTTTGCAATCATCGACGTCGCAAATCAAACATGATGACGCGACGATGTTCGCATCGGCTCTGCGAGTTTTCAAAAGCGCATTGGCGCTCGATGATTGGAGTTCAAGAAGTTCAAAGTCCGACTCACCTCCACGCGATTTCCTGCTGAGCATAATCCTACACTTCTGGAGGCGAGAATACGGATCTGGGAAAAGGATTTAGTGCTGCCAAGATGGCAGCGAGAAGGCAGGAAGATAGCAGTATGAGGCTAGAAAATCACAACAAGGACTATCACTCACACTGAGGACAAGGATAGAGGAGGGTTCGGGATTTCATAGGAATCGGGCGGAACAGGCAATCAGTATTCGCTGTAACACCACTTGGAAGAGGGGAGCCAAACTTACTAGGCAAAGGACAGGTCGGTCAACAATGTGTCCCCGAGATTAGTCTTGTGTCTCTTAACAGTTATAAGTGGCTTATGTTACAGCACCTTTCGGCAGAGCCGCTGAAGCTTGAGTGTTTCACATGATTGCTGGATGAAGACGACGATTTTTAAAGAACAGCGCGACAGGCTGAATTTTTAACACGCGGAGAGACAGGCTGCTGTGATGTCCGAGTGATCTATAGCAGCGGCAAGCGTAGCTGATTTGTTAGCGCCGCCATAGGTTAGAATCCCGCTCGAGCCCGCAAGTTTTCTTCTCTTTCACGCTTGGTTGGGCACACATCGGATGACACGTTTTTCGTTCGTCAGAGCCTCCCAGAACACTAATCCAACCGTCACCTCCCAGCCACTGTCCATCTTCTCTCGTAGAGCATTAATCAGCGATGCCTGTTAAAGCTTTGGTACAGCCATTTAGGTTGGTCCCACCCTCTCTCTTTCCTTCAAGCGCTTCCCTCTCCCTCATCTATCCTAATCGTGATAAAGGCGATTTATTTCTTTCCACTTTACCGCCTTCCAACCGTCGCTGGTTAATCGCATACGCATACATGTTATCACAGGAAGAAAAAAAAAGTGTGTGTTTAGCGCGCTCTTTATGTTTATGCCGTCGGCGCTATGAAGTGCGAGATTGCCCTCTCCACTTCGCCACCTGTCAGCTGTGGCAAGAGGCAATTAAAAATAATTATTTCACTAAAAATTAAGGTCTTATGGATGACACCTTAGATTGCAAGGTAGAATGCAAGGCTATAAAAGCTATAACAATCTTATAATAGCTTGCATTCTAAAAAAACCTATAGTGCATCCTTGTACCACGACTGTCATACTTTCGGTCATGATGAATTTCAGGGAAAAAAGATTATATTTTAGTTCACAGCGGTGTTAATCATAGAGGTTAAGAATAAAAGACAGGTAACTCAAAGTTGATCACACAGTAATGTACTAAGAACCTCATCGCTATAAACCAGTAGTAAATTCTATTTTGTGGGACTGCATAAGAGTAAAAGCTTCTTACATGACAAGAGTATCGGCGGGAATAAGTGTAGCAATATCAGAAAACTGAACGTCATCTTCGGAGATTCTCCGCTCGTAAAGGCACCAAACTTAGAGTCAAACAAATGTCTCAAGAACAGGAATATATTCTCAGAGAATATAGGTTCATTTGATGAGCTATAGGTACAGTCTTTGTCAAAAGTAACCAGGCTGCATGGTTTGCTTGTCATATTTATAGTAGAGCCTTTACGGCTTTCCCTAAGGTCGAAAAGTTATTTGAAGGTGAGGGATGGGGTTCTCATTACCATACAAAGATTTAGAACTTGAGGGATGGCATAATAGATTTACTATACGACTGAGAAGCAAAACCATGAATCCTGGTTACTTTTGACAAAGACTGTACATTGGAAACAGCGCTCAACATTCTTTAGAGAACAAAAATGTAGTTAATATTTGACACTATCACGCTTCCTCACACATGAAAATAGTAATTTAAGACAAATTAAAATATCCATTATGGCGATGTCACTGAGTCTCAGATACAATGAATAACTGTGGTCGCACAACCCTGTTAGAGCGGATGAGATGCCGCAAATTCGCCCCCGCACCCTGTCTCATCAAACCTCACTAAGGTAGAGACCAAGGGATGAGGCTGTCCCAAGGAACGAGGTAACTAACTTGCGGGCCCGCGTGTGCATCGGTAGGGCACCAGCGGAATCCTCACCCTACCTCACTTGCGGGCAAGGTGAGAGGGCCATGGGACACAGCGACATTATTAAATATTACAAACAAGGAACGGTGTAGTACTCCACGCATCACAAAGGCTTGACACCTAAGGAAGGCTTAATATGGTAGGCTAATCCAGACAAACACTACCTCTCGCCAAAGCTCGTAAGCATTTCTCATCAGACATCCCGACAGAACGTGGCTAACACTGCCAACCGCAAATGGATCTGTGTCACGCCGTATTAGTGTGACCAGCTGATAGCACAGTTTCCTTCCCATTAACTCTCCCACCCTTCATCTAGAAGGGGAAGCCCTGTAGGCTGGGGGCCTAAAGATTCAGATCACCCTAGTTTCCCGGAAACGTCTGAGGCTGCCTCCAGAAATCTGTTGGAACAGAAGACCCTCCTGCAAAGGACACCTTCACTTTCTTTTCTTCAAAAAAGTTATTCTCTCTTTCTCTCGCATGCACACTTTTCTTTAGGGAAATGGCGTCCCTTATTTCTCTCGCGCTGCCGGCCAGTACGAGCGCTCTGAGCAACCTTCACAGTTCGTGGTTTTCTGGAACCAGCATCCCGCTCCCGAAAAACAGGGACTAGTCGGAAAGGTGCCTACGTCACACTGGAGCGGCGGATTTTGAAAACTGATTCAAACTTAAGAATAATGGTAATTAGAGGCTCTTAACATGACTCAAACATTATGACATGTAAGGATGGGAAGCAAATCAATTGTGCTGAAAAGAAGGCTGGGTTAGTCAGGAATCTAACCCTTCGCCTTTGCTTTGCGACTCATGGTACCGCTAGGCCAGGCAACTGCGTGAGTACGAAATGGTTTGGTTTGGTTTTATGGAGTTTAACGTCCCAACGCGACTAAGGCTTTGAGAGACGCCGTAGTGAAGGGCTCCGGAAATTTCAACCACCTGGGGTTCTTTAACGTCCACTGACATCGCACAGTACACGGGCCTGTGCGATGTCAGTGCACGTGAAAGAACCCGAGGTGGTCGAAATTTCCGAAATGGTTGAAGCGGAGATTTATTATACGCCGTGTAGTCTTTCACGTAATGATTACTATTGTGAAAGAGGAAACACTGTCCGTGTCTGCGGGTGAAAGAGGAACCGGTTTCCTGTTGAGCAGTTAAAAGGTGAAGCCAAGTGTAATCTCTCGATCATGATTTTCAGTAATTAGGTGGCATAACCCGTTGTTGAATGTTTCGGAAAGGATAGTAATACACATAGTATGGGCAAAGTAAGCAGACAAAACATTTCAATGACGGCTACATAATTTTCTGTAGCCATGAAAGCACTCAGATGGTATATTTTCATTTTCGCCGAGAAAACCAAACTTTTTTTCAGGTCTGATGACAACCTTGTATGGAAAAGGACGTAGTTCTCACAAGGAAATCACTTCCAATTGCATTCTTAAGCATTGACTACTAATCGATGAAACGAAATACTAATTCGTTTGCAAGTTTCAACGCAGGCAGTCGAGAATATATTTGTAGTCCTCTTTAATCTGCAACAGTCAGATAGAAACGTCTCTAACTCGCAAAGCTTGCAAAACATTTAGCATACAACCAGAAAATTTGGACCATTGGAACATGTGCAATAATGTGTGTGTAGCATCAAAGGCAACCATAAGTTCACAATTTGCAAACCTTGCGTCACATGAAAGTTCCCGCGATCACTAAGTGGGAGCCCAATCACTAGAAAACATTAGTACATTGCAGCATTCTGCACGTTGAATGAGCCTCACGTATAGAGTGCACCTTTGCATAGTGTCACTAGTAATGACCGTTATTTTGTGAATATGTAATACCGTCAAACAAGCGGAAACACTACAAATCCGGCAATGATTGCATAAAGCTACATGGTTAGAGAACGACTGAAGGCCATCCTGAAGAAAGGCACAAAAATCTATGTGCTCAAGTCTGCTGTGATTGTGCGCAGCAAGTAATAAGTAGTGCCCACCAGGACACTGCCATACTGCAGTACACACCATCCCACCACAGCTCAGATTTCTGCAGGTAAAAGTTGGCTTATGCAAGCACAGTCAAAAACAGCAAAGCGTAATTAAGGTCATAACAGAGTTCAGGCAGCCAGAATAAAAGGCTATCATCAGTGACACCGCTTATGAAATGAAAGAGAAAAATTCATCCGCCCGACAAAAAGAAAAAAAAAACGTAAGGCAATGGTCCCATCTCAGATACATTCTGCAATTGTGGACATGGCGCTTCCAACCTTGCAGCCGAACTCATGGGCGAAGTGACGGAAAAACCTCAGAGGTTCTTGGCACTTGTGCTTCCCATCGGACGCGCCACACTGCGCCATGCACCAGAAGATGAAGAACATCCTCTTCCCCGTCAACGACTCGTAGCCATCGAGTCTGTACTGATAGCCGCCGTCGGTGGCATCGAGAAAGGCACTGAAAGCCGCGGTTAGGGACATGACCCTCTCGGCAAGCTCTCGCCTCGAAATGTGGGGCCAGCCCGGCCTCGTTGGGGTCGCCACAGTAGCAGAGAAGACGGAAGGGCTACGTTGACAAAGGGCTTCGGCGTAGACCCTCGCCAGCGTGTTCTCATCAGCATCGCGAAGCAGCATGGAGACGACGGCGGCCATGGCGTCCGCGATCTCGGACCCCAGCGCCCCGTACTTGACTGCCGGTGGTGCCTCGGCGCTGTAGAAGGGCGGCTCCAAAGCGGTGGGCAGAAGCTCGAAACGTTTGTCTTCGGTGAGGTAGTATAAACGCACCGTGCCGTTCCAACGGAAATTTGCCGCGCGTGTATCAGCCGGCGTCATTCGCCTTGCGGCAGCGACACTCTGGATGTTGTCGAAAATGCTTGGCTTCTGGTCCGGGAAGTGCTTGAAGAGCCCGTTCAGCTGTCCCTCCTGGGATTCGGTGACGAAGCTGAGCGGAGCACTTGAGGTGCTTGGAAATGGCGTGTTCTGCTCCAGAGACTGCTGGCTCTTGTCGATGAACTCCTTTAAAGCCCCCGACGATGAGAACCCTTCCCGGAAGAACTTACGCACATGACTCACTAGGGCGGTCACGTCGGCGACCGCTTGAGCCGAGAATTCTTCTCTGATGTAGGTTGCGTAGAAGGCCAGACCCATGTAGTGGTGTGATAGTGCCCCGCAAGCCAGCACGTGACCCTGAAGAGCTTCGCTGCGGGACGGATAGTAGAAGTTGATGACCTCGGGTTTGGTCAGCAGAGAAAGTCCTTGCACGGTGGCCCAGCCCACATAGTAAGCCATCTGGGACTCACTCAGGTTGCCCACCAGAGCGAAAAACTCGCTGAAGAAGAAGACGTTGTCGATGACGAATCGGAGAGCCGTGGTGTCGTTGGGGCTGACAGATTTGAAGTTCTCACGGAGCTCATCCTTCCATTTGGACCTGGGCAGTGACGAATGTCAAGCTTCATGGTTCAGAACGACAACATTTGTTGTTGCAGAGAAGAGTTACGCTGACAGTCGAAAGGGCACGCAAAGAAATATGCCAGCGTTACGAGGTCAAGACCACTTACTTTTTTAACCTTAATTAATGGAGTGATGTATAGGGCTTCTCAGAACAAGACCAATAATATTAGGCAAGGATACCACAGTGACCGACAGCCAGCAATAGACTTTTTGATTGAGTGAAGAGGGCGGAGCCCCTCAAAAGGTAGCAGGTTAACCCCGCCGGATGGCCAAGAGCTTATGCGTCTGGCGACTCAGTCAGACAGCTCGACGAGCCGAGCCTGAGGGCACGGCTCTGAGCGGCGCAGCGTGGCATCCTACCGCTCCTCGGTAGCCATTAAGGGGAAGGGGGTGATTGGGCAGGCCCACATGAAGTGGGATGGAGAAGCTTACCGGGGCGCGGAATCTGCAGCTGGGAGAGTAGAGACTTGGGTATATATTCAAAAGAACTGTGGGATTTGGGAAGGCCTACGTTTGGAGCTGGCGCTACGAATTTGAGTGAGCGAGATGGGGATCTATTGGCGGTGCGTAAAGGCAGTGGTAAAGTGGGTAATAATGGGTGATCTCGTAAAAGGTGTCCTAGTGGTCCCTTTATAACCTTGCTCCGCGATGGCGATAGGTGCTGGGCACGACCCTGATGTAGAACTACGCGAAGAAACCTATAAGATGCAACAGATCGCCCTGAAAAAGTGCGCTCCCATTGAGAGCAAACAAGTGCTCATTTAAAATGCCTCATTAAACAGTAATTGAAACAAATATAACATCACCCTTTAGCTCGAGGGAACATTATTACCAACAAAAGTAAGAGCGGAATTTATTCCTCTAGTCACAAGGAACTTCAAAGGACACTGAAATCGAACACGCTATGTAATTTGCAATACTGCTTATCTGGGTACTAAATATCTGTCAAAATATCTGGTTGCATTCATTTACGCGTGCATTAAGCTGCGCTGAGCATGGCTGCCTCTGCCACGTTAATGGACCGCAGTTTCTGCACCCTTGCAGCTATGGCTTATAGGTACGACGCATGAGCAACTCTTGAGAATTGTTCGCGCCAGGACAGGACTGTAGTTGTTCTGTTCGCGGCCTCGTTTCGTAATCACATTGAGAACATCTTGCATACGAGCATGACGGTAACATAGGTTTATTATACCCGAGGGTATGATATAAAAGTTATTTATATCACAATTTCATATTAGGTTTCGTTATATGTGATGTTAACATATAAAAAAAACGTTATCCTTGATGGCATTCTAAGGTTCGTTATATCCAAGATAGTATACTATCTTGGATATAACGAACCTTAGAATATACTAGGTTTATATGGGTAGTATACTAAGATCTTAAGTGCTACCGTGCACTGGATACCGGCAGAAGAGGTCGCCATTTTCGCCTGAACACATCCTTCTAGTGCTCGCGTATTCATAAACAACCAAATAAATGATAGCATGCAAATGTTTACAAGCCTGCCCAGGTGGGAATGCAATGAAAGTAGCGTTGTCGTGTCTACTTCTCCTTGTGAACGCGTCCTTTCCGCTGGTTTTCTACTTACCATGCACTAACTGGCCCAACAAGCTACTCTACTTCAATACTAGCATATCACTGTTTGTGGGCTATAAATGCAAGCCAAAGATAACAACCGCCCTTGAAAGTACATCAATTTAAACTCTGAAATAATTAGGCAAAAACGCGCCGCACCTCGGGATGGCTTCGCCAGCCAGATTGAGGATGTCGTCGAAAGTCCCGTTTTTCATAATCCCGCCGTCTGCAGCAGCGTACGCTTGCTGTAGCACCGGCACTACTTGAGTCTCCATAGCGAGCAAGTCATCGTAGGAGAGGACGTCGGTGGACGGCCCTGTTTGGCTGAAGGTGTCCACCATGTGCCTGAAGTAGGACTTGTACTCGCGGCCGTCACTGGTACCGCTGCCGACCGTGGCTCGCCTCCGCCCGAGCAGGAATGCGTAGAAGGGCGCCGGCGTCACCACGATGTGCCCTGGGCGTGCCAGCGAGAAGAGGATGACGGGTGCCCAGTCCAGGACAGCGGACATTGCGAAGCAGATGCGGAGCAGGTTGGAGGCGTTGCTCAGCCGAGGCCAGAAGACACCGAAGTCGGCCAGCAAGCGCCTCACCATGCTCAGCTCTCGCTCGCCACCCGTCGTGTAAATCTGGGAACACGACTGGTAGAACTGCGCGGCCTTTTGCACCGCACTCTGGTTCTGCGCAGGCACGGCGGTGTGGAGGTTCCTGTCGGAGACGCGTTGGATGAACCTGCATAGTGATGCACTGCGATGGTCAGGCGTGTTAAATGCGAATCGCCGATCTTCTAATACAATCTACAATGACACCGAGTGCCCGCAGCCGCGGTGCTTTATTTAAATGCCTGGCAAATGCTCAGTGATAGTATCCATTGTAAGTTCTACACAGCCGCCTCAAAAGCAGGCACCCCTTTACTTGGTTCTACTGGGTGGGAAATGACTAGTGGATTAGGTGGTCAGGCAGCAAATTCAAATATTAAAAAAAATTAAACCAGAGGTATACGCTGGCACTGTTGCCTTTCCTTGAGACGCAGTGGATGGGCCCGCCACGGCGAGGCACGGCAAAAAATGAGTTGAGACTAAACTGCTATGCTGACGCTTAGTCCGCTTAGCCTCTGCGGTGAAGCGTAGTTAGTCGTCTTTGCTTGATTGAATTCACTGCTGCCTAGCTTCCATAAAAAAAAATTCATTCCTGCCCCACTTGCACTTAGCCTGTAGCGGATGAACCCTGATATTATTTTCACTGCTCAATATCAGATAACTGCCGCCAATAGCTACGTTTATCGTCAATCAAACAACACTTGAAGAGTTGCCAACACTGGCAACAGATAGATCAGGAATCATATTGAAGTCACAAATCATGTTTTTTTTCTTATGTTTCACCAAAACTGCCGAAGGCAGTCCGGTCGTAGAAATCGCGCAACTTTCGCAGACTGAATTTTTACCAGAAATTCTCATTTTCTGCAGATCAGATCATTACTATGCCTAGTGGGCGTAGAAATGTAGCGTAACAGATTTTAGTAGGCAGCTTATTAATAATATACGTAGCTAGTATATAACCATCATAAGGAAGAAAATTTATATGTCACCAGCGAATTTCGAGCTCTGATGCCACATTCAAGTTTTTTACTACGTAGAGATTTACTACATAAAAAGTTTTCGTACGACACGTTCGTAGCTTGAAATTAAAAAATTACAGTCATGCTTTGAAGAAAAAGGTCTGAGAGCATCATAACATTTTGAAATAAATGAGTAGAATTCACTTCATAGTGAGATCACATGCAGCGTGATATTGTGACGAGATAAAACATGATGAAGCGGGCAGTGGCACGGGCAGGAGCGGTCGTGCTAGGTCAGCCGCCATTAAACTATATGATCGCCATTTCTCACCATGTCTAGTTCTTAGGCTTGCCGTCACGTAATAATTGGTGTAAGGTGCTGGGTACCTTCATCATTTCCCGGCCCCGGAGCTTAGGCTCCTCCCTACCGAGGTCTTGTGTGGAGTGCTCGTGGCTTCGCACCTGCCGGCGCTTCGCCAGCCTGGCAGGTATGCCCCGACACCACGTTCACCTCCGCCCCACCCCAAGCCCCGACCAGAAAACACCACGACCGCCGCCACTTACCTGAGGCCTCACTGATCGACCACACAGGAGAAGCTAGAAGACCCAACGAACTACGACCCATTTACCCGAGACCACCGCTACTGAGCAGAGACCCCACTGATCCCCCACCCACACATGAGAAATCAGAGCCCCCATCCCTGCCATTTTGTGCGTCCACGGGCCTCGGTGTAGACTTCCGGATACCGGTTGCTCCAGAGTCTTCGTGGACTGGCTTTACCCGCTAACCATCTTCTCATATCTCTCATCGTGAAGGCAAGTCGTTTATCTTCTATTCACTGTTCATCTCTTCTGCTACGCCCATCGTCGCGTCCTGCGTTTCATCGGCACTGCCATTGTTCTAGTTCGCGATCGGGACGGTCTCTCGGTGAACGCGAGTCATGTGACGGACTAGAAGAGGATGAAGCGGACTGTGACACAGTCAGGAGTGCTCGTGCTAGGCCCGCAACTATTAAATCATATTATCGCCATCTCCCATCACGTCTAGTTCTTCGGCTTGCCGTCCAGTAGCAATATCAATATAAGCTCGCAAGCAATATTTTTGTGGTTCCGAGTCTGGGTCTACAAAAAAGAGCTCACTTTAATAGCAGTTCAGTGAAAACTCACCTTAATAAAACGCGACTCGTCTTTACAAGCATGCACTTCACAGATGACTGCGCATATTGTACCTTGCTTTCTGCCCACGTAGGTAATTGCATCTATGTTATACATGTTATACAAGTAAGATTTGGAGAAGAGGAAGTACGGAACTCTCCAGGCAGAGGGAAAATAGTTGAGGGAAGACGCCGTAATGCGTCAAAAACCGCGTCCTACACGAATGCATTGCTTTCGTCTTCATTGCTCATTGAATTCACTGCTGCGTTAGTTCAGGCAGAAAGGAATTCAGTCCTGCACCACTTGCACTCAGCGTTTCGCGGGTGGACCCCGATACTATTTTTCAAACGTGTAGCGTGATACCACAAAGATCAGAAGTTACGAATGACATTCAAGCACTCTCGCTGGCCAAGGGAAGGGGCTTAACTGGTGCCCGCTGCCACACATTCATTTGGTGTGCTGAAAGGGAGTACACTGGATGCCGGCATTAAATGAAGGAAAAGCTCCTGCTCACATTTTCTGGGGAAGTAGTTTATCAATGCTCATAAAAAATGGCTCAAAGCACAAAAAAGTCCTCTAACGATACCTGTCTACTTCTAACAAACTTCGACTAGTGGCTGCCATTTTGCACTATCAGAGAGCAAATTTGAGATTTCTTTTTCAGCCGCAAAGTGAGCACGCGCGAACTGCTTCGTCCACGTGGACCCTAGTGCTGATTATTATCTCTCTATTATTAAAGGAAAAAGCTATTACTGTCCGAGCCACAACGTTGAAGGTCACAAACGTTGCACCGTGATCTCTAAACCAGAGGAGTAGCCTGACGTCATACCGCGTGGTTCTCTAGAGCTCGCCGCTCTCCTTATCACGTGACTCCTCTTCTCCTAACCATGTGACGCGCAATATACAAGCGCGGCAGCTGCGCTCGCACCCAGTACTCCGTCGTATTCCGCGACACCACAGAGGAAGGTCGATCAAGCAAAACAAGGTGTAATCTTGCTTAACAAGACATTTCGTTCGTCTCACTAGTTATAAAAAAGTTAAGCAACTGCCAATTTTTAATATCCGCCTTCATCTCACGAATGAAGCATATAATTTTTTAAGGTAGTTAACATAACTGAGACAATTAACATGACTGCTACGGCAAGTTTACAGCCTCTGACGAATTATTAACCTTTCCCAAGAGCTCAGCCTACCTCACTGTCTTTATGACACTTGTGGTCACCACCACATACCATATCGCCACTAACACCGGTGCAGACAGTCAAGCTGTCCTTCCTTGAACGGGTCGCGGTCGTGCGAACTCAGATTCGCGCATACCTCTATTAGCAAGCTATCTTGAAGCGGGTAGCTGAGCCAGCCACGAGAAGTGCACGTTGCAACGTACTTTTGGTATATGCCCTCATTGAATGTGTAGAAATGCTGTGCGTCCCATCTCGAACAGACGTGGCTGTAGAAATCTTCGCAGGGGTTCGCCGAAACGTTCAGCGTTTCCAAGAGAAGCTGCAAAAGCATGCTCGGTGTATACAGGGGAACAAAACCCTATAAGGTGCCCGTCAAAAGGCGCGGTCAATACAAAGGAACTGTAGTCGTGCTTTCCATTTTTCGTCAGTACCCTCTAAGAAGAACAGACGCTTCAATATAGCGTAGCAGACTGCGTTGAAAATGTGTCCATTTAGTCATGACTACGAGTAAATTATGACGACTATTATACCGCGAGCCCGGTATCCTTCAGACAGGCGGGCTTTGATTCACGCAGTAATTGATTAATGCATTGATTCTTTGATGAATGGATTGATTCATTCATTCGTGCATTATATCTTTATTCCCTCATTTGCCATGCCAAATGTAAAGCGCGAGCTCTAAGACGCGCAATACAGTTAAATATTTAAATGCATGTCAGCCACAGGGAATACTTGAACTGGTACCTCAGTCTGATTACAGGAAGAGTGTTGCATATTCTTTTTCTCTAAATGCATTTATAGCCATTACAAAGTCAGGTTCAGCCAGTTTCATTTTCTGCTTGTCCGCAAGAAGTCCTGAAATATCTGAAGAGCGTTTAGGCACGCTTTTGGCACCTTTTGGTTGAAACGCCAGCAGGTGGCAATAAAGCACGTTCAACCGCGTCCACTTGGGTCGAAGTGGGTCGCACCAAGTAATGCTGCGCCTCAAAGGCTTACACCTCTTTTCCCCTTTTTCAAGCTCAGCTATGACAGCCGATGTCTGCATAACTAAAGAAGCCGGAAAGCAGAGCAGCAGACAGTGTTCCTTCTCGCTACTTCGCAACTTGCTGCCTTCTTCAAACAGCTGCGTTTCTTCTGAAGGCGCCTCATCATAAGAAGTTTCATCCCCATCTCCACCGTTGAAAGCGCGTTTCGGCGACACACGAATAAAATAATCTACTCGTGCTCGCATAGAACTGAATTCAGAATGGTCTGTGACAAATTCAAGAAGACTAAGTTAAAGGTCTAGGAGCTTTTTTTTTCACTCCGATGAGGCACATTCCTCAGCTGCCCGCTTTCATTTGGCCTTCGCGTGTGCAAAGTACGCTGGAGCCAGGACGAAAATGCGCCGGCCAAAATAAAGCTTGTCTCTTCTCAGAAGGTGTAAGCATCACCTTTTCATCCTGACTTCCTCCTGGAACCTGCTTTTCCATAATTGCAAGGAAGTACAACCAAAATGGCAAAACTTGTGAGAAAGCGCGAAGCTTAAGCTCTAGTCTCAGCCTCACTTTAACCAATTAATTATGTTACACCAGTCCGTTCATTGGTAATCATTTGAGCAATCGTTGGTGCGCTCAGCTACGCTGAAACCGTGTCTTTAGTATGCGGTGAAATTTTGAAACGCCCTCCACTCGCAAGCATTCAGTCACTTCACATTAGCACACTGAGTAAATCCCAGATGCTGAAGATGGAGGAATAGGAAAATAAGGAATAGGAAATTTAGATTCTTCAAGTTCAAAGGAGATGGCCCCATAACCTTTGTACACTAAAGGCGATGTCTTCCAACCGAACGGTGGGCGCCATGGCTCTATTCGAAAGTTTCCATGGAGTCACCAAGGTTCCAGCTATTTGCGCTTTACAACATCATGTCCACACATCCACACATCAGCACTAACAGACGAAACTATTAGTTCCTGCTATTTGAGCCACCC
Organism: Amblyomma mixtum; assembly: GCF_055824585.1. Taxonomy (NCBI): domain Eukaryota; kingdom Metazoa; phylum Arthropoda; class Arachnida; order Ixodida; family Ixodidae; genus Amblyomma; species Amblyomma mixtum. Next base: position 116,808,961 of record NC_143013.1, read on the forward strand.
TATTCAGCTCCTCAATCTTTAACTACAGAGATGTCGGTACCTCGGATGGGGTTAGCGTGAGCAGGACACCAGTACACGCAACGTATCCCATAAAGAATCTACTCGACACGTTTACAGGCTCAGCTGATCTGCACGCAAACCGGAGTTTGAGCCGCAGTACAAGGGCGCCTTTAATTCCTCACGAACCTTTGCGTAGGATCGGCACACGTCGGTGCGGCATATGGGCTTCGTCCTGGTGACGCCGTAGAAGAAGAAGACGCACAGCATGACGAAGAAGGTGAGGCAGGCCAGGGCTTCGAGCGCAGTGAGGAGGTGTTCGCGCTGCGCGCGTGTAAGCTGCGGGCCCGGGTTCAGCTGGCGCATCGTGGACGAGGAGGAGGCCATGGTGGGCAGGCTGGTGAGCAGGTCGTGCAGGCCTTCTTCGTCCACGCACTGGGCCTTCTTCTTCGGGGCCGCCACCTGCAGTTCCACCAGAGAGAGAGAGAGAGAATGGTAGGGGGGGGGGGGGGGGGGCTAAAGAATGCATGTGTACTGGAGAACAACGTATTGTCAGCCATACAAGTGATGCCCATTTCATGGCCCCTGCTTTAGGGCCGCCGCGTTGGCTCCGTGGTTATGGTGCTCGGCTGCTGACTCGAAAGACACGGGTTCGATCCCGGCCGCGGCGGTTGAATTACTTTGGAGGAGAAATTCTAGAGGCCCGTGTACATTGCGATGTCAGTGCACGTTAAAGAACCCCAGGTGGTCGAAATTTCCGGAGCCCTTCACTACGGCGTCCCTCATAGCCTGAGTCGCTTTGGGACGTTAAACCCCATAAACCAATCCATGGCCCCTTCTTTTCACAGCTATCGTACAGCACCCGCTAAGGACTACAGATTTTGTATTGCCTGCGGTAGTGGAGCGGCGAAACTTTTACTGATATCAGCAATTTGCTTTAGCATTTCCAAGGACTACTTGTTCTATCAGGCTGCGCGGTAAATGCCGTTAATTTACTGCTAGCATTACCATTTCCTACCTGCGTGGTTACAGCGTAAGACTACTTTTTTAAATGAGAATAACCGATTATCCTCGAAGGTAAGCTGCTTCACTTGTATCCTGACCGAAGACGAGTGTGCGAATCCGACACCATGTCCAGGAGACTGCTCTCATCGTTCGCTTTGCACAGCAGCACCTCCCCCTTGAACATAGGTGAACGTATGTACACCTATATTCAAACATTCCTTACTAACCGCACGGCCGAAATTCACTTCGGTCCCCACATATCCCCCCATACACCCTCAGTGGGGTCGGAACCCCCCAGGGGTCCGTCTCTCCCCTTTCCTCTTCAATGTCACTCTCATTCCCCTTACCCGCAGCCTACAAACCATCCCTCACGTTCGGCATACACTCTATGCCAATGATAGCACGCTATGGACCACCCATGGCAGTGATGGAGACGTAGAGAACACCCTACAGTCCGCAGCTACCCTTACCCAAACACATGCGCGGAGTATCGGACTCTCCTGCTCACCGGAGAAGCCGGAGCTCCTCATAATCCGCCCCACAACACGAAACTGCCCCACAGCCCCCATCACCGTGACACTGGAAAACCGGCCCATCCCGGAGGTAAACACTCTCCGGGTACATGGCCTCCACATCCAGAACAACGGGAAAAACACACACCATACGGAAACTCAAGCAGACAACTGTGTCGATATCCCACCTGATCCGCAGCGTTTCTGCACACCACCCGGACATGAAGGAGCATGACCTATATCGTCTCATTCATGGCTACGTCCTCAGCCGCTTTATCTTCACGCTCCCCTACCTGAAACTCTAGGCCGGGGAACTCTCCTCTCTGGATGCCATCATTCGAACAGCATTTAAGCCAGCACTACACCTACCCCTAAGTACCTCAACCAAAAAACTCCTTCAGTTAGGTCTACACAATACGATAGGGGAGTTTATCGAAGCCCACAGGCAGACACAATACATATGTTTTGCGAGAACACCACCGGGAGACACATCCTACACACCCTCGGTATACGCATACCAGCCACCGATCCCACACAGCTCCAGGTCCCCCGCCATATTCGCCGCGAAATACTTATCAAACCTCTCCCCAAATACATGCACCCCACCTACCACGAACCCCGACGCAGAGCTCGCGCTCGGGCGCTCCACGAAAACTATGGCATGGAACCGTTTGCCGTTTGGGTGGATGCTGCATGCACGGACGAGGACGCAGTTGTAGCCATCACAAACCCCTCCCTCCAACCGATTGCCACCATTCACATATCCCCGCTACCACTTCCCAGGAGGCCGAAGAGGCCGCCATTGTCCTGGCCATCACACGCACGGAGGCTCGATATATACTGTCAGATTCTAAAACTGCCATACTAAATTTTGCTCGCGGGAGAGTTCACGTCCCTGCATTTCGCATACTGGACTCCCTCGCCGCGCACCCGCCCCGCCATGTGGAGCTGATATGGGTGCCTGCCCACTCCGGGAATCCCGGAAACGAGGCCGCCAACGCTTTAGCCTGAGCTTCTCTCAACCGGGCACCGGCGGCCTCCGACCTGGGGTTCTCGCGGGAGCGCATGCACTCATTCAGTGAAATGACGCAGGCCTGCAAAGCCGAGCGTCGACTTTACCCCCTTTCCCCGCCCCCGCTCCTCATCCCTCCCTCGAAAATTACCATAAGACACTTTGGAGGCGGCTCCAAACACGCACTTTGCCCTCCCCTTATGTACGCTCGGGATATCACCAAGTCCACACAAACCCTTCCTGTACCCTCTTCCACCATCCCAAAGCCACCTCGACCATATTCTTTTCCTCTGCCCGGCGGATCCTCCCCAGCGGTGCATGGACCCCTCTACCACTTGGGAGGCTTGTGAGATCCTACTGCGCTCCAAGGACCCGGCCAAGCAAGCCATCGCCACATATCGGGCTGCCAGCGCCATGAGCCTCCGGGACATGAACGTTTGAGTGCAGTGGGGCCGTGCGGGGGCCCAAGCACCGACGTATCCAAAGCTCCCTTGTTCCAAATAAAGTTTTCATCCTCATGATCATTATCACAGACATACCACAAATGTTTTTTTTTTGGTAGCTTACTCGTACCCATGAAAAACGGAGGTACCCGTGTAAAGCAGTGAAACCCTTGAAGATGCAGCTCATTACGCTCTTGACCCTCGCTATTCATTCTAGCTAATGCTCGCACAATGGTGTTCTGTACGGTGAATTTGCTTACCTTTCTAGCTTTCGATGAACCTTTCGCAGCCTTATCGTCTCGAACGAATACTTTCACGTCCGGTGGGCGAATTCGCTTTGAATATAGAAAGAAAGAAGTTTTCGACACCGTGCATAGCCTATATTACGCAGTTCAATCTGTGCACATATCAGTAATAACTGTCCGCTCAGCGATAGAGAGCATCGAACGCACGGAAGTGTACTTAACGACTGGCTGAGCAGCGCACTGCATGGCACCAAAAATTCACCAGGTGTTCTTGCGTTAATGTTATCTAATGCCAGCGCAAAAAGGGCATAGGAGAGATCCAAAAATGATGAAAACGATTGCTAAGCAGGAATTAAAACAGTAGAAATTAAACGCTCCGGCACGGCCATCAAGAACTATGGGGACACATACGCCACTTTAAGGGTGGAATCAGTGAGCACTAGATTTCACATGTCTCGCAGCTTCTGTTCCAACTTTTATATAATTTTTTTCTGGTTTTGGTTTTAGATTCATTATCTAGGTTAGGTTTCTCTGAAAACTAGATTGCTCACAATACGGAGGGCCGGTTGTGATTACGTCACAAGCGTCACAAGATCACGTGAGCTCTCTCAACCGATCGTTATTTTAATTGGTACCTGCCACGGTGGACAGGTTCCTCACAATCCGGTGGACTGCAGGTTGTCGCCTGCCACAGGTCACGTGACCTGTCTCCAGCAATCAGAGGATTTCGTCTCCGATATCGGCTGCGATTTGGTGTGACAGATCTGATGCTGTCATACTGCCAAGAAGGATAACGAAGAAATGCAACCTTAATACGTGCGCCATCGTAATTATTTTTTTTAATTCAGGGCTGCATGGTACTGCGCACTCGAAAGCAGCAAGCAATGTCCTCTATAACTTAAATGGTTCATTTATCGCTAGCACTTATCGGCGTTCCTGCCAGGTTTGCACTATAGTGATTTTAATGAACCGGTGGTCATGCTCCCGAAGCGGATGCGATCATCTATATTTTGTGACGCTTTACCGGTTTATGTGACACAAACGGGTGCACTGGGACGCTGTGAGTGCGTGCGTGCTGCGATGTACCTCGTTTCGCCGGCGTGCATAGCACTCGTCTTAACGACATCCGATAGGAGCATCCACTCCAAGGCTATTAAGTGACTGCTCCTTCGCGCAAAAAGCAGCGAAAGAACCTACAACAGAAAAACTGATGAAGCTGCGAAGTAATGCGTATACCCCCATTTCTGACTTCCAAAACCGGGCTGAGGAGACAACATTGGAATTTACAGCCGAATATTCAAAGCCCGAATTAACGAATTCGAGATCCGACCACAACCCAATCATCCGTTCCTTACTATGCGTATAGGAACACGGACACCACAGTGCAGCTTTAGGAGCCGACAGTTAACCTAAGCGTACGGTGTACACTTGCGGATCAACACTTGCGGATCCTTCGCACAAAAAAGCAGGGCACGAAGCTAGAACAGAAAAACTGCTGAAGCTGCGAAGCAATGCGTGCCCCCTTTTTGATCACCACAACCGGACTGAGGCGACAACACTGGAATTTTGAGGCGAATACTCATAATCCCAAATTATCAAATAAGGGTTTGGCAATTCGGGACAACAAACCAATCATCCATTCCTTACTGTATGTGTGAGACAACTGACACCTCAGTGCCGCTTTAGGAGCCGACAGTTAACCACAGCGCACGGTCTACACTTGCGGATCAATATTTGTACATCACGGGAGGCTGCAGCGAGCTCAGTTCGTGCAGGACCAGAGCCAGCAGTCAACACGCGCAGTATCCGATGAGTGGGAGGCCACTTGGGCGCATATCTCGCATATCTCGCTTTCAGCTTGCGTGCGCCAGGCCAAAGCTTTTGGTTTAATCACGACTTCCGTGGCTCATGACCATCTGTCACTTTCGGTGCGGTACCGGCACAAAGTGCGGATACTTATTCACTGCTTTACCTACGTTTTCACACAGGGCTCTAGTTTTTTCTCAAATGAAGTTGAAGTGGAGCAGTTAAAGATGCGTTATGTTAGCTGCGCGTCGATTATTAGTGACCCAGTCTCTACCCTGGAGCGTCGAGGCCAGACAGAGAACAACCTCACCTTACTCGCAGTCTGACCGTCGTCCTTGGCTTGAGACGAAGTCGCGGGGACGTTGTCTGCCGTCCCTCTCTGGGTGACAAGACCCCCCAAAAATCAAAACAACGTGGCTAAATGGTATAACACTTCAGCATGCAAATCATTTTATTTTACCGCCTTTTTTGTTTGCCACCGTGCCTATTACTCATAATACTACTTCCTTTCAAAAAACCAAAAATTGTGGACAGGTAGGAGAGGAGTAGATAAAAGGCAACAAGTCTGTACACGCGGCAAGGTGGGGAGTCTTTTCACTGCTACTCCATTATGCTAGGCACTAGAAAATGCTATGTTTGCAAGAAACAGAGGGATGTTACGTGAATCGAAAATAATGTTTCTTGAAAGCAGCAGCCTAGTGCTTACTAGCGATGCGTTAAAAGCTGGCGAGTACAACCGAGCATCGAGGAACTCGCTCTGCTCGATTCTAACTATAAGAACTAGCTAGTTAAACGTACATCGCTGGCTAAACAGCCGTACGACAAAGTAGTTACCCAAGTGTACACGAACAAAGGCTCACTAGAAACTGGCCGTTACGTTAAGCTGGGCAATTTTCATATGCCTCATACCATTTGATCAAAGACGAGAGAAAAATGAACGGTGCTCGAGCAGCACCTTGTTCAAGCAGTTTTTCGCTGTTGCGGATAACTGAGCCACAGGAACTAGATCTTTAAAGACCAATGTTCAAACCTGTCAGCGTTGTCAGCACAGTTCTTACCCTGAGGAACAGCAGCCTTGAGATTGAGCTTGCGCTCGAGCTGCGTGGCATGTAGTGCCACAGGAGGTCAGAAACTGTCTGCATAAAGAAAGATAGAGAAAAAAAAAACATTAATGTCTCGCTTTGCTATACATCTTACGTTCGGAAAGTCTAGTTCTGCTTTCAATCGCAAGGTGTCTTAATGAGCGTTCTTTGATAAACGCAGGAAGGCTTCGCAGCGCATTTTCCAAGAACATGGCTAATCGTCACGTTGCAACCACGGTAGATAGCTAAAAAGGGCACATAAAACAGCACAGGCCGGATGTAGGCTTCGTCTGGGAGTCAAGATCTCAATTACGCTTCTGCAGCTATAATCTATGGCAGCAAAATAGTAGACTTCCTCTATATGTAGAGTATTGGATGTAATTGAAGGGCCCGGGAAACAACAAGTGTCAATCGTTAAGTAGAGTGCATTTTATGTGTCCTTTCTTTTTTTCATTGAAAGGCGTATTGTCGTCTTTGTCAAGTCAATAGGAAAATGGCTGCATTGATTTATTGCCTTTTCTTTGAGCCTAAAACGATATACAAACGAGCATATGCGTAGCAATAATGCTAACTAATAAATATTTTAAATTACAAAAGGCTAAATACGGGAGTTTCGTTTAAAACTTCATGTTTAATTGATGATAGAGACAGTTTTACTTCTTCAAATGGGGCCAAATTAAATACATAATGGCATATGTTTTAAACAAATACAGAATAAATCAAAAAGACTTCTGCTTCAAGAACAAAAATATCTGCTTGTACAACTGTTCCAGACCCAAAAGTTCTCAAAGCATTAAATATTGAACTAAACGTACGTGGCGGACGTAGTTTATTTTGATGCGATGATATAGCGCTGGGCAAATTTTGCAGGAAATATTTATTTGCTGCCAAACGATGTTTACTGGGTGAGACTGGCATGCTCAATGTAAGTAAAAATGCAATATTAACAAAACGTTTAAATAAGAGACAGATTCGAACAAACAACTGCACACTTGAAACGAGACCGGCGAACAAACGAAGAGCCCCTGCCATACGGGCTCGTTTCCACAATTGGCGTGTGGAGAAATAAACACCCTGGCTTCGTTGACATATATATTGCTGCTACTTGAGGTCCAATCTATTCACCGGGAACGAAACATACTAGCAACATTCGGCGCAATTGCGAGCGCACGTTTGGACAGTGCGAACGACCACTTGATCGCGCGCAATGCGCTGCGCACGGACCCAGATTACGACGAAAAAATTAGACCCTCACTCGACAAAAACAACGCACGAAAACCAAAACAAGTCTTCACGATGTTCGGAAACCTTATTTTCTGGCCTTGCAGACCTCTGCTCGAAAGTGAAGAGAAAGCGATAGCGCCACAGCATCCGTGACTGTAGGGGAGTAGAAATCTGGACCCGTTGGTGGATCTTTACGAAGGGCGTGAATTTCTCGAGGGATACTTCATAGGATGCATGTTGATAATTCATTAGCAGAACCTTTATCTTTTCGCTCAAAAAATATTTGGGTTTTAATCACTGGCCGTACATCTCTGTCACTTTCGGGTCATTGATGCTGATGGCGTATCGCATGCCCTGTTAGCCTTGCCGGATGACATTTTCATCAATAATGCACGGTTGATAGTCCAGCCGTCGTTTTACGGGCCTTCTTTTCACGTCATTAGTCAATTTCACTGGTTTTCCTAGTCCTCTTGCAACTCACAGCAAAGAAAATTCACCCCTTCCTGGCTACTCCATGGCAGCTTCGATTCTGCACAGGTCTTCCTTTTACAGTTCCTACTTAAATGAATTGTTTCCGTCACAATGTGCGCTGCAGGACAGCGCTGATGTTTACCGTTGCAAAGAGATTGAAAACAAAGGAAATAAGGGAAGTCGTGAATGATCGCACGAGCCACGCTAAGCATCAAGGAAGGCACGCTGTAGTAGTAGTCACCATAAAATGCAGAGATCTTACAAGTAGTCCGAGTAGTGGACATCATACCATGCAGCCATCATCGGGTTGAGGAATACGACTCTGTATGGCTATGCCCAGGGCAGCTCTTATTGTCACTTCTTCGCTAGGGTGGAACACAGAACCAACTGGAGTTTCATATAAAGCAAAGTATTCGATGAGCAGCTGGAAAATTCAATCCTTTGGACGCAGACTCGGACCTCTTAGTAATTGTTCTATAGGGGTTTCGGAAATTATACGCTGTAGCATACACAGAACACACAGCTGATAGATAAGCAGTTCCAACAGTTTTCACTACATGACAGTGATGTGACAACTCATGGAAAAGAATGAGCCTCCGATCGAGGATTCCTTGCAATACGCGCCTGTTATATTATGCCAGAACAGCAGAACTTTCATCACGTTATCTTTCGAGTGCCTTCAACAAAAAACGAAAAACAAGGAAACAGCGGTTTATCAGTCCTAATGATGAGATACCTCCGGATTTTCTCTGAATCTATCAGACCGTTCTCAGCTGGCCGTACCAGGCATCTCTGACGGAGTTCCTCACCTGCCGCCTAGTCTTGTTCCGAGAATGGCTGGGTGATGGTTCCCGAGCGTCATCTATGTGGACGGATTTCGGAGTTCCCTGGAAAGCGCCACGGAAAAACTTAAGTTTGAAGTCCTGCGATTTTAGTATATCGGTAAGGCTGCCATCGATATTTGTTTCGAAATGTCTCTCAAATTTCGATACTCCAGAAAGGCAGGAAATTTCGTTATTAAGTAAGTCAGGTTATAGCACTGTGCACTATAAATTCATGTTTGCCAGTTTCAAGAACAAAACAGAGAAAACTAGCATTCACACTAAAGACAACACGATGCATCACGTAAAGCAACACATACAAGCGCGAAAAAAAAAGGCATGCGTTTAAGCCTCTTCTTATCCAGACGCGAGGCGATTAAATTCTCAGAAAGCTGCACAGCTAAATGTTTGGCAAGTTTATCCCCTCGCCACATCTCTAGGAAGAAAAGTGGCCTTCAATAAGTATAACAAGTTGAAAAGAAGTCATTGCGAGGGGCGTGCAGCTGTCGAAGTGCTTCATCTCGTAGATGAAATTGCGTTCGAGATTGGCTCATCATAACTCTGTCTTATTATTTGGAGGAGAAATTAAGAGGCAGATGTTTGGACTCGGGTCCGCGTAGCGAAAATTGCCTCAAAGTGGCTCATAAGCTCAGGACGGCTTCAGTGCAGCGCTGTACTAAATTTTGGTGAACAGTTGTGCAATGAAATACCACATGCGCAAACTTTGCTTGAACGAGGTTTTCAGACAGACATGGTTCTGAAGAATGCCCAAACGGGAGGTCATTGTATAGGGTGAAGATGTGTTCGAGTTGAACGACTTTCAACACACCTTTGCTTTCAATCCAATGAACATCTGGAAACCACTAAATTAGTGCTTGATAGTGAGATTAGTTTTTGCACAGATACAGCAATCTTTGACCCCGAAACTGCGGCCAAAGCAATTATGAAGGTGCGTCTTAGCCCTGAGTTCACCAAAACCACAGTGCATGCTGCGGATAACATGGCTTTAACTGTTCCTTTCGAAAAACATGCAGGATAGGACTTTGCATTGAAATGCATGCAAGACTCATGGGACTGCACAGATAGTGATGAGAAAAATTTCGCAGAGAAGGGAATGATGATCTAGAAATTAAAACCCTCTCTCATTGAACTTGCATAATTGTGCCACAAAATCTGCATAACAGCGCTGACAAACACGTGTAATTTACCACAAGTCAAACATCAACATCATACCTGACTCCGCTCACTGCTGGAAAATGACCTCTCCCACGTCTCTCCAATTAACCTCGTCCAGTGCCAGCTGCAAACACATTATTCCCGCAAACTCTATCTCATCCGCCCACCTAACTTTGTGCCGCCCCCTGCTACGCTTGCCTTCTCTTGGAATCCACTCCGTTCCCGTTAAGGACCAGCGCTTATCTTGCCCTCGCATAAAATGCCCTGCCTAAGCCTATTTCTTCCTCTTGGTTTCGACTAGGATGACATTAACCTGCGTCTGTTCTGTGACCCACTGTGCCTTCTTTCTGTCCCTCAAGGTTGCACCCATGATTTTCAGTTCCATAGCTTACTGCATTGTCCTCAATTTAAATTGAACACTTTTCGTTAGCCTCCACGTTTTGTCCCCATAATTGAGTACCTGTAAGATACAATTGCTATATACTTTTCTTTTCAGCGGTATTGGTAAACTGTCGTTCATGACTTGAGAGTGCTTGTAAATACTGAGTGCTAAATTTTTAGAGAAAATTACTGCATTTTATTCAAACTGCTAAGTACAGAATGATTACCTGAAGTTCCTAGCATTCTGAAAGAAATTGTTCCCGGAACAATTTCATTTCTCGATGTTAACATAGGTTCAGCCAACTGGGCTGCACTGTGGTCTTTTCAGCTGAGAGAACTACAAGAAACATTCCTCAATTTCCTCATTTCCTCAATTATACTTCACTGCATCCTCCATATTCGATGCCCAGCCAAATTATATTTGCGGTTACTGTAATTAGAAAAGACAATTTAAGAAGTAGTAGAGTTCTAGAATAGCGTATGCAGGCCTACGAAGGCTAGACAAGCATTTTGCGAGACCATATGCTGTTTAGTCAAATCCCGTTTAGATCAGCGTAAGCAAACAGACGCAACAACTTCTGCCTACTTCCGCCCTCAGGTATATAGAACGTAAACCTTTTTTTGTCAACAAAGCGACGCTCTTCTTTAGGGCTAAGACAGGCATAATCATCACCCGAAATAAACCAAATTTATCGCTCATATGTTTTGTTATAGGCCTGATGAGACGGAACGAAAGCCTGGTGTTCAACATCTGGTCAGTGAACGTACTGAAAGCGCAATAACAATAACGAATTCACTCCGAAGCGAGGGGTCCTGCATTGAAGCGCATCGGTTAGAAACGCTATTTTAGCGAATGCATTAGCCAAGCACGCTCGGCAAATAGCGTGAGTAACGCGAACATACGGTAAGGCTCGATTTGCAGTAACGTTTCACGCATGCGCACTACGAAACACACTTGTTGTAATAAGGGAGTAATTACTCATTGACATCCACCCAAGCGCTGCCAAACGGCTACAAAGAAAAGCTATACAGCAACCTCAGAAACTTCGTAGTTAAAGAAAAATTCGTCCTTGTCCGGCGTTCGAACCCGGGACCACCGCTTCACCGGAGCAGTCGCTCTACCAGTTGAACTAACCTGGACGCCAAGCTTATGGTAAAGCAAGACCGAATTGACCAATAAGTCGAAGTAGTTACTGTCAGTTAACGACGCAAAACCCAGGAACGGGCCCTTAACAACTGTCTTTGCCAAAATCATTCTGAACCGGTGAACGTAACAAAGAAAACATTAGACCAGATCAGCTTAATAAAAGCCAACCGGGACGGCAAGCTTAGCTGCGCTTGGGCGGATGTCAATGGGTAATTACTCCCTTATTACAAATCTACTCCACCTTGGGGGATTCCCCTAAACATTTGGTCACACTTTTTGTAATGTGTTACTCTAAAACTGCCTATTCATCTTGCGTCCATCTACAGTGTGTGTGAAGGGACCTGCTTATATTGAATTTTTCTATGCATAATTGTTTTGCGGACAGATGGGCTCAGATCGAGACCTGCACTGTCGCGATAAGGAGAAATGTGAACAGCGCTCTTCGCATTACTTTCCAGCGCGCTTGTGCGTGTATGGTAAGAAAAAGACCCTATAGTCCTTGATACAGTCATGAACGACTCTGGCGTTTATTTTGCGACTCTAGCCACTTGAACCACGCAGGTACAAGCGAACTGAAAAAAATTAATAAGTGCACTTAAGACTACTCAGGTGCTGCGAAAGCGAAAGCATTGCGAATCTACTGCAGTCAGCCCAATCCCCTAACCCAAATTAATTCAACGTAATCTACTCTGAATTCACCGCTATATATCCTGACCTAATTTACATCAAAGTAAGCAAACTCTTAATGTTGTATCGTAAGAAGGCCGATCTGTGTTTTTCTCTCCTTCCTCGTCTTCACCCGTGCGCGCGAGTGCGTGCAGCGCACCGGCCACACTTCATCTTTATCACACTTAATCCATCAGAATCCACCCTTAATCTACTACAGTTCACTGCAATCCAACTTAATTCAACCAAATCTACCCTGCTGCGACTTAATCCTATGCGATCCGCTCTTAACCCACCACAATCCACCCTAATTCAACTTAATACTTCGTAATCTACAAGCTCGACAGACTGGCAGTTCAGCAGTGTTGTGCTGCGGTGATGGCGCAGCGTTCTAATAATGTGGCCAGTGAAGCTGGTCTGTTTGCGCTGGCCTGGCTTCAAAATCCACTTCCGGAGAAATTTTATTTTTCTTTCTTTCTTCGTGATATGGACACTGCCGATGACGTCACGAAGTCACATTGGTTTTCAGTCCGTTTCTCGTGGATGTCGGACACCAGACTTCGTGACTGATGATCAATCCCTTACAAAAAGAGTTTTAGTCTATGGAGTGTCTATAGATTTCTGTCTGTAAACTCTATAGACTGTCTATAGACAAATCCTCAAGGCCAGTCTATAAGCAATACAAGTGCTATAGACAGTCTATAGACAATCTATAGATTTATGGTCATACACCTTTAGTAGACTTTTATTTATAGACAGTCTATAGACTATGAATAAACAAAAAGCAATATCTATAGAAAGTCAATACAGTCAATAAGGAGTCTGTAGACTATCTATGACCATTTTTATAAGAGATATAAGGTATTAGCCTTAATAAATACGAACAGCAGCAGTACACGTAGACGCCGCGCTGTTCGCATTTCTCTTATCGTGACAGTACCTCTCCACCACAGCTATTAGATGTTAATCACAGTAAATAATTGAGCACAGTGTGAAGCAACTAGGCACTCTTTCATTTTTATTCGGCACCAGGTTCTCTTTCTATGGTGTTTTGTATGACCTTTTAATTAAATTGAAGTTAATTTTTCTTAACATGAAACACTCGCTATAAGCCAGCAGCTTCCGACCACCTTTCTAACCTTGATTATCAAATAGTACGAAGTTTGAGGGCTGCACGCGCCGAAATCATTAATTTCGAGGCTTCCATGAGCGACACCACGTGTGGTATGGCTATGTGAAACAGAATAAAACCAACTGTACTCACTGACTTAGACTTCGGCGTTGGAGCCAGAATCTTCGGTGCTGCTGTAACCACACCAGAAGGTCCAGCTCCAGGAAGAGATGAGCTCTAGATGAGAATAAAATAAGGACTTGTACACAGCTTCTTAAGACACAATTGTAGCTTATCACTCTTATAAACCACACAAAGAGTAACCTAAAACCTGTGAGGGTTAGATTGCTTGTTAGAAACACACCGACAAAAAAATGCCGTGCTGCTTAAATATAAAGCGGCCAATCATGTGTTACTGTTGTGTACCATATTTCAAATCAATAAAATTAGTTTCCGATGGTTTGTCAACGAGCCCGCTTTTTTTGTATCTGTAAGATGTCGATACCTCAACCGCACCCAACAAATATGTCGCCTCGCTATCCTCACACCGGGATTCATGCTCTTGAAATCATTTTATGGTTTGGTTTTGAATTTGTGGGGTTTAACATCCTAAGCGATTCAGGCTATGAGGGACGACGTGGTGGAGGTGTCCAGATAATTTCGGCTACATGGGGTTACGTAACGTGCGCCAGTGCACGGGCATTTCGCTTCCATTGGAATGCGACCGTGGATGCCGGGATCGAACCCGCGTCTTTCGGATCAACAGCACAGCACCATAACCACTGAGCTAATGCAGCGGCTATCGTTTTTTATTAGTGCGAAAGTGGGCCCGTAGTTTTAAATTTTCTTTTTCTGTTCACTCTTCTTTCTCTGGCCCTGCTCAACCCTGCCGCTGATTAAAAATATCGCGGCAGTACAATGCTTGCAAGCTGTGAGCCCAGGTCTCACGGGCTGCGGCAACCGACGGTAGCCGGGAAAAAAAAATAACGAGGACAATCATGCCTCATCATCATCATCATCAGCCTGACTACACCCACTGCAGGGCAAAGGCCTCTCCCATGCCTAACGTACTTCTGTTCGCCTGAACAAATGAAAATAGTAATCAGTGATCGAATCTGTTCTGTCCGCCCACTACTAATAGAAACTGCCGCGGTATAGAAGCAAGTGTTGTAAGTAAAATGTGAAAATTTGACGTCCGCCGTAATGTCAGACAGATAATGCGCAATTTTCTTTCATCAAAAACTAAATAAACAAAAAAAGCCAATAACCTATTAAAACGGTCACTTGGCCCTTAAAAAAAAGCGCTTGAATTCCTTCAAGCATACAGATGACCAGGAGCGAGGCCGTTGACATCTACTGACTCAGAGAAGGGCGAATATAGCTGGCTTTAATTTATTCACAAATTAAGAACAACGCCATCAGTCGTTCACTACATGTTTATCTAACGCTGTGCTCCCTGTTGGAGCAAATCGCCAATATTTAAACCATTTAATACGAGAACTCCCGGTAGTTTCCCCACCCTTCAAAGCTATGACGCCACAGCGATCGATGTGGCTTTGCCCCGCTTTGCCCAAAGAAGCGCCCCCTAGTCCTCACGAGAACCACGCCCACCTGAAACATCCGGCATCACACGGTGCACCCTAATGACCGCACATCCCTCAGCTAACATTTATAGCATTCCCACTATGTACATTATGAAGAGGAACCGGCAGCTTTCATTTCCAACTTACAGCGCTTGGACGTATGAGCCACACAGTAGGCTGTAAAAAGTGTGTGCCACTTGTGCTATTAGGGTCAACATAGGCCTAAGACTGCATGCACTTGTGGTGTCGGCGGGTGTGGCGCGGGTAATTAGACTTCTCTTCGCTGCAGGGCCAGCAAAAGGTCTAATTTTACTGAAAACAGTCGCTGCCAGCAGTGATGCCACGGCTGCTGATTTATCACTAGATCTACTGATTTTTAAAATTTTCTGCTGATTCAGTGATAAAGCGTTTGAATCTACTGATTTTCTTGCTTTTCTACTGAAACGAAAGCAAAAGCTGCTAATTTTTCAAGTTGGTTATATTAACTCTATGACTTTTTCAGTACAGACCTTGTATTAAAGTGATGCCACCTAGAGAGCGAAAAAAAATGCGATTGGCTCCGAGGTTAACATCATTCTTTCCTTCCTCCATGGTTAACATACATTCTTGCGTTTCCAGACTCTCAAACAAGCTCTCAAACGTGGCGCTACCTCTGTCTTTGAGCAAAGTGGGGAAAAGGTGAGGCGGTGAATTTGTGAAAGTGGGTGCACTACCGTACCCCACAACTATGAAGCCACAAGTCCACAACAATGAAACCAAAACTTTCGAACCAGAACTAATAATTTAGTGATTCACCCGTCGAGGTTATATGTATGTCCACTGCAGCACGGAGGCTTCTCCCAGCGATCTCCCAATCACCCCTGTCTGGAAGACACTATACTCTAAAGATTTCAGGTACTAACTACCATCTGACGCCTTTGAATATGCCGTCAGAGGGCTTGACTGTTTTTCACTTCGTGCTTGACAATGGCTCTCTGGATCCCGGGTTTTTCAAAAGTATCGCCAAGAATCTCGTGGCCAATTTTTGTACTATTTCTTGGAAGCTACAATACAGCAGAGTACTAATATAAGCGCTGAATTCGTGGGCTCATAAACTGAGTACAAAAATTGAAATTAAAAATCTACTGATTTCTACTGATTTTTCGCGAAAAAATCTACTACTATTTTTTTATGTGTCGTGGCAACACTGGCTGCCAGCCTTCAGGATGCGTGTGACCCGGGTTTACCTCGAAGGCGTGCTGTATCCGCCAATAACAGGGAGTCCTTGCGTTAAGTTTTTGCGCATAGACCACTGCCGTAAAATTTGTGAATATCATGCCAGGACTGGCACTTATGCCAATTCCTTCTTTTATTAAACCTATTAGAGAGTGAGTCGGTTAACTGAGACGTAAGGTGCTTCGTGAATCAGAATGTATTGTTTTCTATATTGTAATAACTCCCTTGTTATAACGCCTTCTGGAGCTGCTGGGTAATGCCTGAATAAAGAATGAAGACAGCAATATGGTGGTGCAGTTTCCACCAGCGAAAGTGGTCTATAGAACTTTCAACACTACAAGTCACCACTACGGATAGAAAGCAGCTGCATCAGGTGACGAATGTAACATTGCTATTTGGGTACAAAAAAAAACAACTAGAATAACAAGTTCTTTCGACGGCAACACGAAAACTCTGCACCCAAATCGGAATGCCAACCACGCTATATGCCGAGCCAACCACACTCACCAGGCGGTGTTAGTGTCTTCAAACGCGCCCCTATTGGCCAGTTGAGATAAAAAATGTGGAAATTTATTTACGTTCATCATCGCAAGGCAGACTCAAGCCTAGAGATGGAATGTAATTAATTAAGCAGGTTAAATAGTGGACGAATTCCTGCAGCTGATTTGCAAACGACAGTGTCATTCGTACGAAAAAAAAGCTCTTGAAGGAGTAATGCGACAAAGTGCTAAGCACATCGTACTTTTTCTGTGCCCTCTATCCCTGCCGTAATAAACAGGCTGTCGCATAGAGGAGAGCTGCTCAAGCAAAAACAAATTAAAACAATTGTGTGTTCGCTTACGAGGAGAATAAGAAAGAGATCGTTTAACAGAGAAAAACACGGGAGTGTACAGGAGTTCTTACAGCTTGTTGCGCCTCCGGTTCGCGACCAGCTTCTCCATGTGGTGACAGCAATGAATCTGCACTCGGCGTCGCAGACTGTTCCCGAGGCTGTGAAGGAATAAAGCGAAGAGCAATCAACTGCATGTCATCACGTCGAAAGTACGGCGCGAGCATGCTTGAAGCGTTAAAACTAGGGATTTACGAATAGCACTTTCTCCAAAACGAATCGAATGCGCATAGAGTAGCTAATTCCCGCCGAATAGAATACGAATAGTTTAGCTAAAATCGAAATGAAATACGAATCGTAAAGAGAGCGAACAAAGTCGTATACGAATGGAATATTTTTTTCCGAATATCCGCTACTTATGCGAATATCCAATGAGCAGTGATAAAAAGCGAAGTGCTCCTTTCACAGCTATAGCAGTGTTATGTTAAAAGACACAACACTAATCTCCATTTGTGGAGTCGCAACACAAAGTGAGTCTAATAACTATCATTTTCATGACACGCGCATAGAAGAAGTGGCGCGTGCTGTTCATAAAGGATGATAATAAACTAGCGCCCAATCTAAGTGCATGACCGAGCGAGAGCCTCGCATCAGGCATGGCCTCCGAGATCCGGCATCCAGGCCGGGTTTGCACAAACCTGCCTGGGCCCTGCAGCATCGTTGAATATGTTTCTTTGTTCATCTGTTAATTCGGTAGTTTGTTTCTGTTTTCAAATAGATGCCAGGCTCCAAGAAGGGCTTATGGTTTTATGGGGAATGCGCTTTATACTGTGCGAGTGGTTTTGGCGTCCCGTCATAGAAGAGCTTGTGAAGACTGGGTCCGTTCGTATTCCCTGGAGCGTCAGTGCTCGTTTAAGAACCTCACGTGGTCGAAATTTCTGGAGCACTTCACGACGGCGTCCCTCATAGCCTGAGTCGCTTTGGGACGTTAAATGTTTAAACGTTTAACGTCCAGAAATTTCGAACATCTTGGTTCTTAAACGTGCACTGACGCTCCAGGCAATAGGAACGACCCAGTCTTCACACGCTCTTTTATGACGGGACGCCAATACCACTCGCATAGTATAAAGTGCGTTCCTTACCATGTAACATGTTACACCATGCCATCAACTAAAATTCAAAGCGTCCACACTCTCAGGTCTGCGATAGTTTCCTGGGTAACGAACATGCGCATTGAAAGTGTTCTATGGCCACTCAATCGCCTTGTTTCCTTTTCAGTAACCTCCTACTTCGCAGTATCTCTTACATGTTACGGATATTCTGATCTAGACCACCCCCGCTTCGCAACTAACTACAGGCTGTCGTGTGGCCCAGTCTGCTAAAATTCTTGGCATCTGAAAACACACCTCGTAGTGTGTGCCGACAACAAGAGGACCGAATCACGTCGAGACTAGACTCACGCATGTGTTGCAAAAATAAAGTTGTTCAGTCTCTCTCCAATCAGGGCTAGGGAAATCAGGGCCTAGTTATGATGTAATATCGGGGACGAAAGTAACTGAACTACCCTAATCCCCTCCAAGTTCGGAACCGTATCTCACTGCAGGCAGGCGGAACCTGACGATGCACAGCACCGGTCTCGGCATCAGGAATGCATCGTCAGGTGCGCAGTTCGGCGCTGTTTGGAACTTGGAGGGGGGGGGGGGGGGGTCATTAACTTTTCTTCCCGTTATTATGTACAGTCTTTGTCAAAAGTTTAGAGCCCAAGGGGTTTGTTTCTAAGCCTCGCAGTGGGACTCCTTTAACATTCGTGGTAGTCCTAAGCATTGGAGGATGCAGGATCAGAAATCTTCTTACCTTCAGGAAATTTGGAGCGCTGGAGGTGCATTACGAACCACATAGTGTAGCTCAGAAGCAAACCCCCTGGGCTAAAAACTTTTCACAAAGCCTGTACATATGAATGAAGGCAATTTTTTCTAACCCAGGAAAGCGTAGCGGAGGGCTTTCTTTATGTCGTTGACCAACCGTGATAATTTTAGATGTGGGACACAAAGTCGGAAAAAAGGCAACCACATGCAGCCGGCGGCATCCGAAACCACTACATCCATGGTCATGGGTTCGGATCCCGCCGGCGTCATGTGGTTGCCTTTTCACCGACTTTGTGTTGAATTACCGTACATCTAAAATGATCACGCTACTCGTTGAACAAATTCATCAACAACATATACAGAACAACACTCCACTATGATTTTCTGGTCTAGAATATAGAATTTTGAAACATTCTTGGCTTTTTTCATGTCTTTCGAGTCAAGAAAAATTACAAGTACCGCTTACTTTGTGTTCTTCCTCGGCTTCTGCCTTGCTCTTATCGGGCGGCTGCTGGGGCACCTCGGGAGGCTTCTTCATTTCAGATTTCAGCTTGCTATCTGAAGATTGCGAAAGCTGGAAAAACGCACGAAGACCTATTATTTTCACCGGAAAAGCGCGCACTAAGACACGGACAAGAAGGGAGACACGACACACACGAGCGCTGACTTTCAACTGGTGTTTATTGTTTGGAACGAGGCATATATACACAGTTCCAACAACACAAGGAAAACAACCATCCATTCATAGATTCATAGTCAATTCATGCATGTCACACTGAACAAGGACGATAACAACATTATCATTTTCCATTCACTAAAAATGCCAATTCTTTTGAACTGATCGATAAAGAGGGGCTACTGACGCATGCGTCTTTTGACCAGGCGATGTGCGCTGCTTCGATTATTTCGCGTGTTAATTGGTCACTGTGTTTACTTAAAATTCGTGTGCTAGTGAAGTCAGGGTGGCAAGTTTTGTTTTCACAGTCTCTACAATGAATCCCGAGATGCCCTTTTACTGTGTTATGCACGTTATTATTGTGCTCCTTCAGGCGTTCATTGAGGCATCTCCCCGTCTGACCCACATACAGCTTGCCGCATGACAAGGGAATGGTATACACTACACCTTCTTCACATGACACGAATCGATTTTCATGCTTGATGTCGCATTCTCTGGGAACGAAATCAGTATTAACCATTTTGCACATCTTCCCAAGCTTATCTGGAGCCGAAAATATAACCTTAACTCGTGCTCTATTCGCTATCTTTTTAGTCTGTGGGAGAAATGATGAATGTAAGGTACAACAGTAAATTTTTCTTTTTCCTTCCGCGTCTCTGAATCTGCCTGCTTCCCTTTTCCATTTTTGCTCAAGCTACTGAGAATAGATTCGGACACTGATACTAGTAGCTGCTTGGGATAACCAGCCTTAACGAGCCGATCGGTTTGGAGACGGAAACTATATTGCATGGAGTGCATGCAGGATTTGTTAAGCGCGTTGTGATAGCATGACTTCACCACGGCACGTTTCACCAGCTTAGAATGAGATGACGTAAAAGAGAGCAATGGCTTTCTGCTTCGTGGCTGGTAAGACCAACACATGTGATGATGCATTAATCTGAGTTTGAGGTCTAAAAATTGGATGACATTATTTTCTGGCACTTCAGTAGTTAGTATGAGGGGATGAAGGCACTCAACAAAGTTAGCTTTGATCTGCGTAAAGACTGCGTCAAATTCTTCCACATTAGAGTCTATAAGAACGAGAAAGTCATCTACATATCGAAAACATTGGACAACCTTTGACCCTTTCAATTTTTCTTGAAGCATTCTACCCTTTTGTGCTAACAACAAGTCACTAAGCACGGGAGCTATGCATGACCCGATGCAAACTCCTAGTTTTTGCAGGTAAAACTCACCATCCCAGGAAATGAAGGTAGAAGTTAAATACACTTGAAGTAGTTCTAAAAAGCCTTCGGCGGATATGCCGTTCTTGTTTTGGAATTCAATTACTCCTTGCTGGTCAATACATTCTTCTAAGCACGCGAAGAGCTCGTCATGTGGTAGTGAATAATATAGGTCCTTGACGTCAAAAGAGCAGGCCATCAGTCCCTTGTTCTTGTTAGTTTCTAAAAACTGGATTACATCCTGCGAATTTTTTACCTGGAAAGGATCGTCCAACGTGAGCGAATTTAAGATCTTCTTTAGAAAAACGGCTACATTTTTCTGCCATGTGCCTCTCTCAGATACGATCACACGAAACGGACACTCTGGTTTGTGGGTTTTTGCGCTAAAAAACACTTGTAAACTAAGGCCTTCACTTTTATCGGCTCTTTTCGTTAACAGATCAAGGTTAAGTTTTTTGCACACTCTCTTGGCCTTAGCTTTAATTCTTTTCAGATTAAGGTTCTTGGCCACAGAAAACGAAGACAGAATAGCTTCCCTACCCTTCTTGACGTACAAATGGGAGGGTAGCACTAGGAATCCCCCTTCCTTGTCGGCTGGGAGCAAACACAGCGAATTTTCCTTCAAATAGGAGACAGTTCGCCGAACCGAGACGGTGTTCACTGGGGCCTTGCAACGCAGAAGCGCATCAACTCCTTCAGACACGCACCTATCGGATTCTGCCACCGGTGCCAACCTGGACACCTGCCTCACCATGCTCAGAAGTTCTGCGGCCGACCTTTTGGGTTCCGTGGCGTACTTCGGCCCCTGGGAGAGAACACGACGCACTTCCGTAGGCAGCGACACGTTCCCTGCGGTGTGGATTACATTCTCTGTCGAGTGCTTCTTTCTGGCCGGTGATGCCCGGAGCTGGAAAAGGGTTTGGTGCCACAAGAAGTCAGCCGTTGTGTTCGCTAAATCAGAAAGCTCTTTCCATTTCTTCTTTCTATGTGGTGGGGCTTCGGTTCTTTGCAGCAGAAGAAAAAGACTGCGCCTGTAAAACCGAGCTTGTCGAAGTACGCCACGGAACCCAAAAGGTCGCCCGCAGAACTTCTGAGCATGGTGAGGCAGGTGTCCAGGTTGGCACCGGTGGCAGAATCCGATAGGTGCGTGTCTGAAGGAGTTGATGCGCTTCTGCGTTGCAAGGCCCCAGTGAACACCGTCTCGGTTCGGCGAACTGTCTCCTATTTGAAGGAAAATTCGCTGTGTTTGCTCCCAGCCGACAAGGAAGGGGGATTCCTAGTGCTACCCTCCCATTTGTACGTCAAGAAGGGTAGGGAAGCTATTCTGTCTTCGTTTTCTGTGGCCAAGAACCTTAATCTGAAAAGAATTAAAGCTATGGCCAAGAGAGTGTGCAAAAAACTTAACCTTGATCTGTTAACGAAAAGAGCCGATAAAAGTGAAGGCCTTAGTTTACAAGTGTTTTTTAGCGCAAAAACCCACAAACCAGAGTGTCCGTTTCGTGTGATCGTATCTGAGAGAGGCACATGGCAGAAAAATGTAGCCGTTTTTCTAAAGAAGATCTTAAATTCGCTCACGTTGGACGATCCTTTCCAGGTAAAAAATTCGCAGGATGTAATCCAGTTTTTAGAAACTAACAAGAACAAGGGACTGATGGCCTGCTCTTTTGACGTCAAGGACCTATATTATTCACTACCACATGACGAGCTCTTCGCGTGCTTAGAAGAATGTATTGACCAGCAAGGAGTAATTGAATTCCAAAACAAGAACGGCATATCCGCCGAAGGCTTTTTAGAACTACTTCAAGTGTATTTAACTTCTACCTTCATTTCCTGGGATGGTGAGTTTTACCTGCAAAAACGAGGAGTTTGCATCGGGTCATGCATAGCTCCCGTGCTTAGTGACTTGTTGTTAGCACAAAAGGGTAGAATGCTTCAAGAAAAATTGAAAGGGTCAAAGGTTGTCCAATGTTTTCGATATGTAGATGACTTTCTCGTTCTTATAGACTCTAATGTGGAAGAATTTGACGCAGTCTTTACGCAGATCAAAGCTAACTTTGTTGAGTGCCTTCATCCCCTCATACTAACTACTGAAGTGCCAGAAAATAATGTCATCCAATTTTTAGACCTCAAACTCAGATTAATGCATCATCACATGTGTTGGTCTTACCAGCCACGAAGCAGAAAGCCATTGCTCTCTTTTACGTCATCTCATTCTAAGCTGGTGAAACGTGCCGTGGTGAAGTCATGCTATCACAACGCGCTTAACAAATCCTGCATGCACTCCATGCAAGATAGTTTCCGTCTCCAAACCGATCGGCTCGTTAAGGCTGGTTATCCCAAGCAGCTACTAGTATCAGTGTCCGAATCTATTCTCAGTAGCTTGAGCAAAAATGGAAAAGGGAAGCAGGCAGATTCAGAGACGCGGAAGGAAAAAGAAAAATTTACTGTTGTACCTTACATTCATCATTTCTCCCACAGACTAAAAAAGATAGCGAATAGAGCACGAGTTAAGGTTATATTTTCGGCTCCAGATAAGCTTGGGAAGATGTGCAAAATGGTTAATACTGATTTCGTTCCCAGAGAATGCGACATCAAGCATGAAAATCGATTCGTGTCATGTGAAGAAGGTGTAGTGTATGCCATTCCCTTGTCATGCGGCAAGCTGTATGTGGGTCAGACGGGGAGATGCCTCAATGAACGCCTGAAGTAGCACAATAATAACGTGCATAACACAGTAAAAGGGCATCTCGGGATTCATTGTAGAGACTGTGAAAACAAAACTTGCCACCCTGACTTCACTAGCACACGAATTTTAAGTAAACACAGTGACCAATTAACACGCGAAATAATCGAAGCAGCGCACATCGCCTGGTCAAAAGACGCATGCGTCAGTAGCCCCTCTTTATCGATCAGTTCAAAAGAATTGGCATTTTTAGTGAATGGAAAATGATAATGTTGTTATCGTCCTTGTTCAGTGTGACATGCATGAATTGACTATGAATCTATGAATGGATGGTTGTTTTCCTTGTGTTGTTGGAACTGTGTATATATGCCTCGTTCCAAACAATAAACACCAGTTGAAAGTCAGCGCTCGTGTGTGTCGTGTCTCCCTTCTTGTCCGTGTCTTAGTGCGCGCTGTTCCGGTGAAAATGAGTTACCAACTTGCCCAAGCATCTGTTTTAACGACCTATTATTGCTTTCCAGGCTGTATATAAAGTAGCCTGATACACATTAGAGGATCATGCGAGATACAAACTGCTAGTCCAGTAGTAACTTATTCTGGAAGTTTTTGAAGAAACATGGGGAGGACAAGCCCTTTTGAAGGCTAGGTCTGTAATTTGGTAATAAAAATGACGCTCTCTGACTTCTGAAAAAAGAGAGCGGTTCTGTTTAATTTATTGTTATAATACCGTAACACACGCTCCCACCACACGCATGCTGCAAATTTTGCAGTGAAACAAATATTCTGTTTTAGAGCAAGGTGGTAAGAACACTGGACTTAACGCGCCAGATATCGGCACCACAACGTACTATAGAAAGAAAGCCAAAATTAAGTTTGCATTGAAGTTAACTAAAAACAGTGGAGAAAGAAAATCTGGAGCGCTACATTTAAGCCACGAGGGCTCTCAAGAACCCTGAGGCTGCGAGATTGCCGAAAGGGGCACATACACAGGTGTACCGATACGTAGGTCACCAACAGTGTGCTGAAAGTTACACTTCAGCCTAATTGTTATCCCTCCAGATTAAACATTGGGATTATAAAATTGGTTTTTGAGGAAAGGAAATTTAATGTGTCCTGGTTTTCTGGCGTATTCAGAGGCGACTGGGTGACTTTAAGTTCACACTTAAAGGAAGGCTGGTAAATATTCTGGTCGCTTTTGACATACAGTCAGAAACTTTACTAAAGAGGACATGACAGCGTGTATCGCTCTGCAGGTCCAGAGCAATCTCAGAGTTATCGTAATTCGCAATTATCGAGACACGTCTGGCACATGAATGTCAACAGGTCTTTGTTCTCTGCCGCTGGAGTAAGCCGAGGTGCGTGAAACAACGTGTGGAAATGCGCTGTCTATCCAAAGCATATTTATCCTTTTATTCAAAATATCCCCAAAGACCCTCATTTCCGAGGGTGGCGGTATGAGGGGAGGGGGACATACTTACACAGGTATCTGTTTACAGACCACAGATCGCACTAACAAAAATTAAGTACGCTGAAAATGATACGTGATAAAGAGCTGGTCAAAAAATTTGCACTACGATTATTACTGTGTAAATTCCAATACACTGTTGCGCAGCAAAAGACGAGGACCCAAGAGACCAGAGACGAACACCAGGAGCGCTCGTGGTGTTCGTCTCTCGTCTCTTGTGTCCTCGTCTTTTGCTGCGCTACAGTGTATTGGAACTATGTACCAACAAGCCCAATAAGCCACGCTACTGTGTAAAGCGTTATTAAGCGACCGCTGTTCAGGCATTTATATGTTACGATGCGCTTAGGTAGATTTTATGAGAGCCACATCATATCTATATCGTTCTAAAACGCTCTTTTTAGTTTTCTACACATCATCGTTTTTCCAATAACTCATCTCCAGTCCGCCGCTCACGGCCCGCTATGCCACAAATTACCCTCTCCTCGGGGGACACGTTTCGCAGCTGCTTGATGGACTGCGTTACATTCCTGCGCTCTCGCCATGCTCTTGTCCCCCCTTGTTCCAGGGTAACTACCCTATAGTTGCGCCTTCCTACGCTCTTGCCATACCCTTCTCATTCACGGTAACCTTTTCCTTCCAGGGTAACTACCCTCCGAATTATTCCCGTGGCACGCCTTCCTGCGCTCTTGCCATTCCCTTCTCACTCATACTGACCCCTCCTTCTTCCAGAGTAACTACCCCGTCGAATCATTCCCGAGGCACGCCTTCATGCGTTCTTGCTTTACCCTTCCCATTCGTGGTGACCCCTTCCTTCTTCCAGGATAACTATCCACCAAATCTTCCCGTGGCACGCCTTCCTGCGCTCTTGCCATACCGTTCTCATTCATGGTGACCCCCTCTTTCTTCCAGGGTAACTACACCCCGAATCGTTCAAGTGGCACGTCTTCCTACGCTCTTGCCATACCCTTCTCATTAACGGTGACCCCTTCCAGGATAACTACCCCCCGAATGATTTCCGTGGCAACCATCCACCTCTTGCTCCTTAGATCTCGCCATGCCCTGTTCCTTGTAGGGTAACCATCCTTCAGTTGGGGATTCCTCCACTTTCGCAGCACACTCCTCTTTCCACGGTAAGTAGCCTACGGGTAGTCCCCCTGGCAACGCACTTACTCATTGCGCCGACGTTATACTAAGACATAACGCTGGAGTAATTACTCACAGGCTTCTAACCAGGCGCACCCATACGGCTAGAAAGGAAGGCTATACAGCTCTCTCAGAAAGATCGCCTGTAGAGAAAAATTCGTCCTGGTCCGGGGTTCGAACCCGGGACCACCGCTTCACCTGAGCAGTCGCTCTACCAATTGAGCTAACCGGGACAGCAAGCTTATGGTAGGGCGAGAGCGAATTGATCAATAACTCGAAGTGGGGACTGTGTTGGTCACATGTTTAGGGGAATCCCCCAAGGTGGAGTATATTTGTAATAAGGGAGTAATTACTCATTTGTACCCACACAAACGCAGGCATACGGCTGCAAAGGAAAGCTATACAGCTTTCCCAAAAACATCGCAGTTAGAGAAAAATTCGTCCTGGTTCGGGGTTCGATCCTGGGCCAACAACTTCACCTGAGCAGTCGCTTTACCAACGGAGCTAATCTGGACGGTAAGCTTATGGTAGGGCGAGAGCAAATTGATCGATAACTCGAAGTAGGAACAATGCTGGTCGAATATTTAGTGGAATCCCCCATAGTGTTGTAGATTTGTTATAAGGGAGTAATTACTCATTGGTATCCACCCGAGCGCAGCCATGCGGCTACAAAGGAAAGCTATACAGCTTTCCCAGAAACTTAGCAGTTAGAGAAAAAATCGTTCTTGTTTGAGGTTCGATACCGGGAGCACCGCTTCACCGGAGCAGTCGCTCTACCAACTGAGCTAACCGGGACGGCAAGCTTATCGCACAGCAAGAGCGAATTGATCAATAACTCTAAGTAGTTATGAACAGTTAACGACACAAAACTAATGAACGGGCGCTTAACAACTGTCTTCGCAAAAATCATTCTGAACCAGTGAACGTAACAAAGAAAACATTAGACCAGATCAGCGAAATTAAAGCAAAGGAGTAAAAACAACGCAGCATAAAACGCGTTGAAAAGCACGAAAAGTGGGAATAAATAAGGTAAGGCAGCGATGTCTTAGCGAACAAGTTCACAATACTCAGTTGGATTAGATTCAGTGACAAAATCTGATGACATAAGACGTGTCGTTCTCACATTGTGCATGGTAGGAAAGAAGATGCGTAGTGGGATAAGCGTCAGTTAATGCGCTTCACTTGATATGAGTGGTCATGTGTGGAAAGACGAGAGGTGGGGGCAGAAAGAGCTCATCACGAAGGGAAGAATCGTGAGGCATATAGGTGGTAACTCGGTGCGTTCTATCGAGGTTCTTAATCTTCATATCTTGTGACGAATAGCTGCTTTCGGTATGAACGCTTCGTAATCAGGCGCTAGATACATAATACCATTGTTGTCAGGGGACCACTATGCAAGAAGCTGGCAGGTTAGCCGCAAAGCTTTGTCAACAGTCTTTATCCGCTTAAGCAACACTGAAGGACGTGATCGGTTGCTGATGAAGCAGACACCGTGCTAGGCGGCGGAGTTCCCGCTCTTCGACCCCTTTTGAAACGGCACGTAACGCCTTGCTTCCTTTTACGGTCTTTTAGATGCATCTTAATACAAATTGACTTATGCATAAAGGTATACACAGAGTGCAGAGAGAGATTTATTTATTTATTTCGTGTACCCTCAGGGCCAGAGGCATTATAGAGGGGAGTGGTTACAAAAATTTAAGAAAAAAATGTACAGTGCAGCAAACTAATTAGTAATACAAAAATGATTGCTCCTAGTTATACATTATTAGCTGTTGGGTTCTTGGTGTGCTGGTTAATAGTATATAATACACAAAATACAGCGCAGCAATACAGTGAAAAACAAACAAACAAAACGCTCGTACAAAAACAACAAGAATATAGATTTAAAAAAAAAAAGAAGATGATGCTCCTACTTATACAAAGTTTTTTAATGCTGTTTTGAAGCGTTGGTTGTCAGTAATGGTAGCGGTAGATGCAGGAAGGTGATTCCACTCAGCAGCTGTGCGCGGAAGAAATGACTGAAACATGGCATTGGTTTTGCAAAATGGAATTCCGACTTTGTTATTGTGATCTAGCCTTGATGAAATGTATTGGGGAGGGGAGATCAGTTCGTGGCAAAGTGAAGGATGATAAAATATCTTGTGAAAAAGTGATAGTCTAAGGGCTTTACGGCGAGATGCTAAAGATGGCAGGCTGAGATTTAATTTCATTGCAGAGATGCTGGCAGTTCGGTTATAATTACATACAATAAAACGAGCAGAATTATTCTGGACCATTTCTAATGAGTGAATTAGGTTTTGTTGAAAGCGATCCCACACTGCTGCAGCATACTCTAGCTTTGAGCGGACCAGTGTCTTATATAGAAGTAGTTTTAGGGAAGAAGGTGCCTTAGAGAAATTACGTTTTAGATATCCCAGCATGCGATTAGCATTATTAATTACGTAAGATGTGTGAATGGACCAAGTGAGGTTGCTAGTAATATGGATACCAAGATATTTGTAAGAAGAAACAGGATCTAGAGGGACATTATTAAGGTGATAGGAAGGTAGCTGGCCGGATGTTCTTGATACACGCAGAAATTTACATTTTTTGATGTTTAATTCCATTGACCATGATTGGCACCAAATACAGATAGCGTTAAGGTCTGATTGAAGAGAAGATATGTCATCGTCGCAAATTATTTCCTTGTAGATGACGCAATCATCTGCGAATAAATGAATGTTAGAGGAAACACAAGAGGGTAGATCATTAATGTAAATTAAAAAAAGTAGAGGACCAAGTACCGACCCTTGAGGTACGCCGGACTGTACTTTACTTGGCTGCGAGGTTGAGTCATTAGCAGAAACAAATTGCGAACGGTTAAAAAGAAAGCATTCGATCCAAGCAAGCAGTTTGGGATCAATGTTAAGTTGATGTAACTTAAACATTAGAAGGTTATGGCATACTTTATCAAATGCTTTCGAGAAATCTAAAAATATACAGTCGGCAAGTGAACAGCGGTCAAGGATGACGTTTAGCTGATGCGTGAATGATACTAGTTGTGTTTCACATGAATAAGTCTTGCGGAAGCCATGTTGCGATGGTGAGAAAAATGAATTAGATTCGAGAAATCTAGCTAGATTTGAGGCAAGGACATGTTCTAGAATTTTACATGGGATGCAAGTGAGCGAGATAGGCCGGTAGTTAAAAGGACAATGCTTGTCACCTGATTTATGGAGTGGGATCACCTTCCCTACCTTCCATTCAGCCGGCAAAGAACTTTTTTCGAGCGACTGCTGGAATATCTTTGTTAGAAAAATGGACGAATAACAGCTCGTGTTTTTCAAAAATTTCGTGTTGATTAAATCGTGCCCAGGAGCGGAAGATGGTTTTAGAGATGAAATTATTGATTCGATGCCTTCTGCTTCAATGGTTATGGGAAACATTGCTGGATAAACATTGTTGTGCGTAGATTGGGGCGTAATATTGGTAGTTGAAGAAAAGTTGCGCAGGAAAACTTCGTTAAGTACAGACGCACATTCGTTAGCTGGAATAACATTGGATGAGCTGTCAATCAAGGTTATCATGTCATCCGCTTTGGGGTTAATCACACGCCAGAATTTTTTTATGTCGGTTTTAAGCATTGATGGCAGGGTATTATGAAGAAAGTTATTCTTTGCTTGTTTAAGCGCGGTTAAATACTCATGGGCTGCCAGTTTGTATTTAGTCCACCGTGTTATGCTAACAGAACCTTTCGCAGATTTGTAGAGACGCTTTTTTTTATTAGACAAGCGCTTGAGACAGGTGCTGTACCATGGAGCGTTATGGTTACAGACAAGGGTGCGAAGTGGGATGTATTTGTTTGTTAATTCAGCAATTTTGGAAGAAAACATATTCCAGTTAGACTGAACACTACGGCAGTCAAAGTCTTGTAGAAAGACGTCAAGGAAGACTTATAATTCAGTATTAATGGCTTCAAAATTAGCTTTTGCATAATTTCGAAACGGTTTGAATTTTTTAACGGTTTTTGGTCGCAAGATATTCAAGTTGAAAGAAAGGGCCGAATGGTCGCTCAAGCCGGGTAAGTACGTGATGTCGGAAACAAGATTAGGTTGCGCTGTTAATACAAGGTCCAGTGTGTTTGCGACAGATTCCATAATTCTTGTAGGCTGCGTAACAAGTTGTGAAAACGAAAAAACAGAGCACATTTCTAAGAACTCATTGGCTAATGAAGAAAAAGGCTGTAAGGTTGGAGATCCAGTGTTCCATACTATATTTGGTAGGTTAAAATCGCCAAGCAGAAATAAAGGTAACGTGGGATAACGGCATGTAACGATGTTAATGATATCATGTACCTCATTTACGAAGTTAGATGAATGGTTTGGGGGGCGGTAACAAACACCAATGATTATCTTCTGGTGGCTTAGTTCAACGATGGCCCAAACCATTTCTAAGTCAGTAGATACATGAATACACTGGGATGCAAGATCTTTCGAAATGGCTAAGAGCACGCCGCCTCCCTGTCGCATTGTTCGGTCACAACGATAGAGTGAAAAACGATGAGCGGTCTGAAAAAGTTCCTGATCTTGAACCTGTGAATGCAGCCACGTTTCTGTTAGCACTAAAATATCGGTATTGCAAGTGTCTAAGACAGAAGTTAAGGAAGCGCGTTTATTCATGATGCTACGAATATTAGTAAAAAAAACTGATACGTGAGACGCGTCTTGTCCACTTCCCCTCGCGCTTTCCTAACTTGGGACGTGTTCACAATCAACATGCTCGCCGCTATCTCGTGGTTCGTACGCGGCATTTTCGCTGATGGTGTCTGTTGCCGGGTCATAGACGAACTGTTTTTTATTCATGATTAGTTTAGTGTATCTTAACTGGAAAGTACATGGTTGGGGCTGGCTTTTAGCGTACTCAATGAGTTTTTTTCGGGCATGGCGTGTGGCGGCTATCAAGACGACAACTGATAAATAACGCCGGAGCAGTCAAATCCCAGGTGTCAAGTTCATGAACAACAGCTTTTTGGTTTTCGCCCTTTTGAATAAAGGTGGGATGCAAAGTACAAAGTCTAACGGAAGGCATGAACATAGAACCGTCAGTTTAAAAAACTGGCCTTCGGCCAGCGCCACATGTGTGCCTCGTGGACCTAACATCTAAGCAAGTCTAAGCCCTCACCGCGCATATTACCAGCTGTTTTAGTCACTTAACAGCAGCCACCCTCTTTTCCGGTTTAGTACCGGTTCCCCGAAGACACTGCACTTAGTGGAAGCTTCCACTTCACTCGTTACCGCATCTCGGCACGACAGCGTCGCATCTCTTCTTTCGAACCCTTCCGAGCGCCTTAAGCTACGAAGATAATGAACTGTGCAGATCGTTAGACCGGCTGAGGAAAGCTTACCGAGGAGCTGGCCAAGTCCATGATGTCCACAAAGTAGCCTTGGGTCTCTGCGACTGCTTCCTGGCGCCTCCTTTTTTCTTCTCCTAGAGAGGTCGGCACGTGCCGAAGGCAACATGAGCCGCATGCGCGAGTCAGTGTTCGTCATCTTCACTTTCGAGCTTTTGCCGAGTAGCTGCTTTGTGCCAGCCGCAGGTTCGACTGGTTGGCATCGATGTGTACTTTCACTTACTGTTGTAAAAAAACATATCTTGGTAAATATCATTATTAATTTACACGATACTGCAGACACGTGCTCCTGCAGGAGCGGCATACAGAAAATATGAATATAACATAAAAAGGAAGCTAGCAGCCAATGCGACTACCTCGTCGAAACTGGTCTCCACTCCTTCTTCTAACTTTCTAGATCCTACAATCCACTCCCCCTTTTTCAACTTATGCCTCGTGGCCGACATTTCTAATAAAAAAAAAAACTGCGCACGACAAACCAACGCGTTTGAGAACACCGCAAAGACAGCATAAATATACAAGCCGAATACGTTGAGCATAAACTCGAGTCGCCACGTTAGAAACACGTTGGGTGGTTGTTACAGGACACAGGGATTTGTCGAATCTTAATTACTCGATTCCAGCATCTCTACACAGTGGACTGGTAAGCTATTCCAATAGGTAACTGCATTGGAAAAAAGGGATTTTTCCAAGTCAGTCTTGTCAAAGTTTGGGGTTTAATATAGCGAATGAGAGTGCCGGTGACGAAAGAGAACGTACATACTGGCTAGGGTCAGGTTCGCGAGCTTGGGATTGCAAGGGGCGCTGCCTTTGCGCTTCAAGGCGGCACGTACTTTATGTAACAAAAATATTCTGTCACTTCCTTTGATGTAACTGGGTTTTCTATCCAACTGTCTAAGGCTAAGTTTCTTGCAACCTTTTATTCCCGTTGAACTTCTGCCAGTGTGAAACACTTTTGCACGATGTCTGCATAAGCAGAGACGTACATAGACGTGGGTTCCTTTGCCTTAATGATCAGCTAAGGCGCCCAGGCCCAACATAACTACACCATTTCTCTTCGCATGCTCGATATCGTGGTGCCGTAATATAATTCCGAAATATAAAATTTGAAGCTACTTGTGCCGCCATACTGGTGATTACAGCTGACAAGATTACAATCCGTACCTCATGTAAAAATTAACAAAGTTCAAGAGGTCTACCGCCTATGCAATCCCGATGAAACAAATAGGAGTTTCCGAACCAAACACTCGTTGTAAGAACCCTCAAAGGCAGCTCTAATATGAGAGCACCCTACATGCACCTACAAAACACTATGCAGTAGCTTTGCAAAAGCCAACCACGTTGCAACGATTGTCGGAGCTCGCTCGAAACCGTTCACGAAAAAATTCTTTCGGTTCCACGTTTTCGCATATGGAGGTTGTAATGCACTTCTCGAAGACAAACGTTTTTCAAATAATAGTTTTTGAACAAACAAATATGATTGCGGAATTTCACGAGTTGTAAGTAAACATACACAAAGATTCCGGACAAAAGACTATTTGAGCTGGAAACCATTTACGAACGCAATTCTTCTAATAAAATGTAAGATGAATAATGTAAGATGAATAAAATGTAAGATGTAAAGTAGAATGCAAGATTTCACTATGACAGTCTATATATCCGCAGATCACCAGACGGCAGTTTTGAATTTTTTATTAACGTTTTTGCTGCGTCAAAAGCGTTCCTCATTGTTTTCCTATGGCAGTGTTAACTGTTCGATTCGAGCGATGGAACACTTTAAAAGAAAGATTTTGATGTATATAAAAAAAATGGACCATTGCCTTCAATATTTCCATAAGAGTATCTTACAATTCACCAATTTCCAAAACTTTTGTCTCAGAATGTTGGACATGTAATACTCTTCTCTCCTCATCCGCTGCTCCCTGCAATCGACTCATAGTGAGCCCGCCACGTGCCTAGCGTTTTCTGACCTTCGACGAGACGTCAGCCTGCGTCAGAGGCCTCCGTCACAACAGCCCTCCCCGCCCATATTCCCTCTCTGCGCCTCGATCGAATCTCCACTTCAGGCTGCGACAGTCTCGCACGTGTCCTAAGGCGCCGCACGCTTTCGCGGAACATTTTGCAATAATCGACCTCGCAAATCAAATATGATGACGCGACGATATTCACATCGGCTCTGCGAGTTATCATAAGCGTATTGGCGCTCGATAATTGGAATCCAAGCGCGTATCCAGGAAAGTTCCAAGTTAGACTCACCTCCACGCGATTTCCTTGTGAGCATAATCCTACACTTCTGAAGGCGAGAGTACGGATGTGAGAAAGGATTTAGTGCTGCCAAGATGACAGCGAGAAGGCCGGAAGATAGCAGTATGAGGCTAGAAAATCACAACAAGGACTATCACACACACACTGAGGACAAGGATAGAGGAGGGTTCGGGATTTCATAAGAATCGGGGGGGAACAAGTAATCAGTATTCGCTGTAACACCACTAGGAAGAAAGGAGCAAAAATGACTTGGCAAATGACAGGTCGGTCAACAATGTGTCCCCAAGATTAGTGTTGTGTCTCTTAACAGTTATTAGTTTCTTAAGTTACAGCACCTTTCGGGAGAGCCGCTAAAGCTTCAGTGTTTCACATGATTGCAGGATGAAGGCGACGATTTTTAAGGAACAGCACGACAGGCTGGATTTTTAACACGCGGGGAGAAAGGCTGCTTTGTTGTCCGAGTGATCTATAGCAGCGGCAAGCGTAGCTGATTTGTCAGCGCCACCACGGATTCGAATCTCGCTCGAGCCTGCAATTGTTTTTCTTCTTTCACGCTTGGTTGGACACACATCGGATGACAGGTTTTCGTTCTTGAGAACCTCCCAGAACACTAATCCAACCGTCACCTCCAAGTTACTATTTCTCTTCTCTCGTAGAGCATTAATCAGCGAAGCCTGTTAAAGCTTTGGTTCAGCCATTTAGGTTGAGCCCACCCTCTCTTTTTCCTTCAAGCGCTCCCTCTCCCTCATCTATCCTAAACGTGATAAAGGCGATTTCCTTCTCTCCACTTTACCGCCTTCCAACCATTGCTGGTTAACCGCATACGCATACGTGTTATCACAGGAAGAACAAAAAGTGTATGCTTAGTGCGCTGTTTATGTTTATGCCGTCGGTGGTATGACGTGGTAGATTGCCCTCTCCACTTCGCCACCTGTCAGCTGTTACAAGAGGCAATTAAAAATTATTATTTCACTAAAAATTAAAGTCTTACGGCTGCCGCTCTAGATTGCAAGGTAGAATGCAGGGCTATAACAGCTATAACAATATTGCCGCGTATCATTGTAGTGCCCGTTCGTTCGCGCAAGGCAGCAGGAAAGGGGTGTTATCATTTTTGTTCGTGACGTGAAAAGCGACCGGACTCATCTCGATTGATCACAGCCATGAAGAGCTGCATCTACGTGTTTCCAGATTAGTCTAGATGATCTCGACCTATTATCTCGAAGTTTCTTTGCCGGCTTTAAATTGAACGATGCCGCTAGCAGCGGGCATTCGTAGTTCGACGACTGACAAGCACGTTTGTTGCTTGTTTGTTGTTGTTTGTTGATTCAGTTCTTTTGCGGGCGCAAGTCAGCCCAAATAAAGAGCTTCGTTTGCAAGGCTTGTTGCTGTTTTCCTGACTGCTGGATTGCCGTCACTACAACGTGACATCTGGTGGAGGTGCTGGGTAACCTTCCATGTTCCGGACACCCCCTACAAGTCGTGACGCCAGCCCTCTGAGTCATTCACCGCAGGATCTCCGCGCAAGCCGACGTCTGCTAGGTGACGCACCTGAGTTCGGGACTCTGCCGGACCCTACCCGGAAGCGAAAGCCAGTAGCAACGTCCGCCATGAGCTTGCCCCAGACTAGGACTCCAATCATTTTTCACCAGCCCAGGGTGCCACCAACCTTCGACGCTACGCCTGATACAGACCCGGAAGAATGGCTGGAAGAGTTCGACCGTGTGGCTATCTTCAACAAATGGCACGATGCCACTAAACTTAGGTACGTCTTCTTTGCCTTAGAGGGACCAGCAAGAATCTGGTTTGAGAATGAGGAAGCTAGCCTGACGAACTGGAAAACCTTCAATGAGAAGCTTCTCAAGACCTTCACAAACGTCGTGCGAAAGGAGAGAGCCCAGCAGCTCCTTCAGTCTCGCATTCAACACCCAAACGAAACCGTTGTAGTCTACACTGAGGAGATGAAGCGTCTCTTCCGGCGAGCCGACGCAAACATGAAGGAAGAAGAGAAGGTGAAGTTGCTTATGCGAGGAGTTAAAGAACAACTCTTTGCGGGCCTCGTACGGATCCCACCCAAAACTGTCGCGGAATTTGTCGAAGAGGCATCCACCATGGAAAAAACACTTGATGCCAGAGCCCGCCAGTATGGCCGCCAGCAGCGCATTTTCTCAGCAAACTGCCTGGACACCGCGCTAACAACGATAACCTGCGAGAGGTTATCCGTCAAGTTGTGCGAGAGGAGCTGCGCCGATTGCTGCCAACGGGAACGCAGCCGCAGCTTTCATCGCTCACAGACGCCATCCGGGATGAAGTCCAACAGGCTTTGGGTGTGACGCCGACCACCACGCTGCCTATAGAGCTTCCGGCCATGACTTACGCCGCAGCTGTGCGCCGTCCTGCACCTCGACGACGGGAACCAAGCCCCTATCGCCCTCAGCCAGCTGCGTTGGGCCGCCGCCCTCTCGCCCCAACCCGGCCGCCCTCCGAGCGTCGCACACAGCCGAGGAAATGCGACGAGTGGAGAACTCCCGACCAGCGCCGCCCACTCTGCTTCCACTGCGGCGAAGCCGGTCACGTCTTCCGGCACTGCCCATACAGAACACTGGGCATCCGAGGGTTCTCTTACGACGCTCCACGACCCCGACCCGGCCAGCGACCACCCGAAATCGAGGAGTTCTCGCGTCGGGAAGAATACTCATCGCCGAGCCCCCTATCACGTTCCCCGTCGCCATTGTCCCCGCGCTTTGTATCTCCTAGCCGAGGTTACGCCGTGCGCGGACGCTCCCCCAGCCCCCGAAGGTTAAAATAAATAAAGCAGCCTCTGCAGGTGAGGTTGCTTCTAAGCGCAATGACAAAGATCCTCCATCGACGAGTACTGAAGACCATGCCTCAACTACGACGACAGCACCGACGACGACAGCACCGACGACGACGACGACGCGGCCAGACTTGAAGCTTTTACCGCTGCCCAGTGAAGTAACGTCGGAGTACCCCCACCGCAGCCTCACTACTCGACGAAGCCGAGATCGGACACCGAAGACAACGTACAATACGAGAACGCGAACAAGTGATCTTGAAGTTACGGTCGACGGTCACGCGGTTACTGCCTTGGTCGACACGGGAGCTGCCTACTCTGCCATGAGCGGGCCACTCGCTGCCCGACTCAAGAAAGTAACAACAACTTGGTATGGCCCGCTGATCCGCACCGCAGGTGGTAACCTTATTACGCCGTCAGGACGCTGCACCGCAAGAGTTACAGTAAATGGGCGAACCCATGCTACAACCTTCCTGGTCCTACAGAAATGCTCGCGAGACGTGATTTTGGGAATAGACTTCCTGAATGAACATCGGCCGATCATCGACCTTAGATCCAAGTCGATCAAGTTTTCCACGGACAAAGTCATATCTGCCGCGACGACAGCGACTCATCACATTGCCTTAAACGTCCTCGACGAAGCATTGAGCGTGCCGCTCCGATCAAGTGTCGTCGCCTGCATAGGTACTGGAGACATCGAAACTGCCGAAGGCGTCATCGAGGGGAGCACCCAGTAACTCCTTGACCGAGGACTGGGCGTCGCAAGGGGAGTCGCCCAAATCTGAAATGGCCAAGCCCAGGTGCTGCTAACCAATTTCACCGAAGAATAACGGCATCTAAACAAAGGTACGACGATCGCTTTCCTCGACGAGCTGGCAGACATCGGAGACATATTTGCCCTTCCTGACCAACCCGTAGAACCAACTGACCAAGGCCATCAACCCACGTTTGATATCTACCTAGCATTAACCCGAAGCAGACAAGACCAAATACGCAGCCTTCTTCAAAACTACAGCGACTGCTTCTCATCAGAATCGAATGTGCGACGAACCAGCCTTGCCAAGCACCGCATTGTCACAGACGAACACGCCCGACCACTGCGGTAGAGCCCCTACCGCGTATCGCCGCTAGAACGCCAAGCTATCCGCAAGCAAGTTGAGGAAATGCTTCGTGACGACGCCATCCAACCATCGAGGAGCCCCTGGGCAGCACCAGTCGTCCTAGTGAATAAGAAAGACGGCACCCTTCGCTTTTGCGTCGATTACCGCCGCGTGAAAAGCATTACGAAGAAGGATGTCTACCCCCTCCCCCGCATCGACGACACATTGCATCGGCTATGCAACGCTAAGTACTTCTCAGCGATGGACCTGAAGAGCGGCTACTGGCAAATTGAAGTCGACGAAAGAGATCACGAGAAGACTGCGTTCATCACGCCAGACGGACTCTTCGAGTTCAAGGTGATGCCATTCGGCCTCTGCTTTGCCCCAGCGACGTTTCAGCGACTAATGGATACGGTTCTCGCAGGCTTGAAGTGGCAAATTTGTCTAGTCTACTTAGATGACGTTGTTCTCTTCTACTCAAGCTTTGAAGACCATCTAAGAAGGCTTCGGACAGTGCTGGAAACGATCAAGTCTTCAGGACTAACACTGAAACCAGAGAAGTGCCACTTCGCTTACGAGGAGCTGCTGTTCCTTGGTCACGTCGTAAGCAAAGATGGAGTTCGCCCAGACCCTCAGCAGACGGCTGCGATCGCAGAGTTTCCACAGCCTAATGACAAGAAAGCTGTACGCAGATTCCTTGGATTGTGCGCTTATTACCGGCGATTCGTCAAGAACATTTCGCACATCGATGAACCTTTGACCCAACTTACCAAGGCTGACGTGCCCTTTAAATGGGAAAGGCCGCAAGAGGAAGCTTTCAAAGAGCTGAAGCGCTGCTTACAATCCCCTCCTGTGCTCGGGCACTTTGATGAAAACGCCGAAACCGAAATACATACCGATGCAAGCAGTGTGGGCTTAGGAGCGGTCCTCGTTCAGAAAAATGGAAGACAGGAGAAAGTTATCGCGTACGCTAACCGTTCAGTGTCGAAAGCCGAGGTCAACTATTCGACCACCGAGAAAGAATGTCTCGCCATTATTTGGGCCACGTCGAAATTTCGCCCCTACCTGTACGGACGGCACTTCAAGGTTGTCAGCGATCACCATGCTTTGTACTGGCTAGCCAATTTGAAAGATACCTCCGGCCGCCTTCCTCGTTAGAGCCTGCGCCTTCAAGAATTCGACATAACTGTAGTCTATAAATCTGGCCGCAAGCATTCCGATGCAGACTGCTTGTCACGAGCAAGAGGAAGACGACGACGCTTTCTTAGGACCGGTAAGCGCCAGCAGTTTCGCGCAGCAGCAACACTCGGATCCTGACTTGCAAAGCCTAGTTCATTATCTGAAACGCAAGACCGCATCGCCTCCCCGAGGGTTCAAGCGGCAACTGTCGTCCTTCGTCCTTCACAATAATGTCCTCCTGAAGAAGAACTTCGCACCCAACAGGACAGTGCATCTTCTTGTCGTGCCCACAACTCTCAGGCAAGAAATTATGCAGGCATGTCATGATGAGCCGACTGCAGGACATCTCGGGATTGCTCGCACGTTGGACCGCATCCAGGAGAAGTACTATTGGCCGCGGCTAGCTACCGACGTTTCCCATTACGTGAAAACGTGCTGTGAGTGTCAGTGACGTAAAACGCCTCCGACCAGACCAGCCGGACTCCTGAACCCCATACCACCGCCAACTAAGTCCTTTCAGCAAATAGGGATAGACCTCCTCGGCCCCTTTCCGACTTCATCATCAGGTAACAAGTGGATCATCGTGGCAACCGACTACATTACCCGCTACGCCGAAGCAAAAGCGTTGCCTAGTGGTACCGCAACAGAAGTCGCACAATTTTTTGTCGAACAAATTCTATTGCGACACGGCGCCCCGTAAGTGCTCATCACAGGCAGAGGAACGGCGTTTACAGTGGAGCTGACGCAAGCCGTTTTAAACTACAGCCAGACAAGCCATCGGAGAACGACTGCCTATCATCCGCAAACCAACGGACTCACAGAGCGTCTGAACAAGACGATCGCAGACATGCTCTCTATGTACATCGACGCCGAACACAAGACGTGGGACTCCATTCTGCCCTACGTGATCTTCGCCTATAATACTGCCGTCCAGGAGACAACCAGGTTTACCCCATTCCAGCTGGTATACGGCAGGAAGCCCACGACAACACTCGACGCAATGCTACCGCACGTTTCCGACGAAGAGAACCTCGACGTCGCCGCCTACCTTCATCGCGCCGAGGAAGCCCGCAGACTTGCGCGGCTTCGCATTCAAGATCAGCAGCACACCGTCTCCCGACGCTACAATCTGCGCCGACCAGACACGCATTACAAGCCAGCTGATCGTGTTTGGATATGGACGCCAGTTCACCGCCGTGGATTGAGTGAAAAGTTACTGCGACGCTACTTTGGCCCATACAGGGTTCTCCGTCGCATCGGTGACCTCGACTATGAAGTCATCCCCGACGGCACGACAGCATCTCAGCGACGCCGCACACGCCCGAAAGTCGTACATGTCGTACGCCTGAAGCCATATTATGAACGCTAAAGGACTCGAAGTTTGCATTCTCCGTGCTTATTTTCAATTTAAAGCATCGAGACGATGCTTCTTTGGGAGGGGGGCAATGCCGCGTATCATTGTAGTGCCCTTTCGTTCGCGCAAGGCAGCAGAAAAGGGGTGTTATTATTTTTGTTCGTGACGCGAAAAGCGACCGGACTTATCTCGATTGATCACAGCCATGAAGAGCTGCATCTACGTGTTTCCAGATTAGTCTAGATGATCTCGACCTGTTATCTCGAAGCTTCCTTGCCGGCTTTAAATTGAACGATGCCGCCAGCAGCGGGCATTCGTAGTTCGACGACTGACGAGCATGTTTTTTGCTTATGCCGTCGCCGAGTGATTCAGTTCTTTTGCGGGCGCAAGTCAGCCGAAATAAAGAGCTTCGTTTGCAAGGCTTGTAGCTGTTTTCCTGACTGCTGGATTGCCGTCACTACAACGTGACAATATTATAATAGCTTTCGTTGCAAAAAAAGGCTATAGTGTATCCTTGCACCACGGCTATCATACTTTATGGCATAGGGATTTTTTTTTACATTAATTTATTTATTTTGTGGTCTTGATCAATTTAAAATATTACTGAATATGTTATCGCTTAAAGCTAATTGATTAGAAAAGCAGAAGAAAAAACAACCGCATGCCACCGGTGGGATCCGAACCCACGACCTCTGAATTACGCGTCCGGTGCTCTACCTCTGAGCTATGGCGACGCCTGTCAAATCTTCTGCTTCCGGGGGTATTTATGTTTACAAATAACCTAACCTTGAGTGTGTTCATCAGCGGTTATGGCAGCCTTGACGCCATAGGAAGCATAAGAGGGTTCTCACACAGCTTCCACCCTCGCCGTGCGATGACGTTCTACGTCACACCAGCGGTAACTCACGACATTCTACGTCCGCCGCTTATGAACGTGGGTGGCGCTGATGAACACTTTCAAAGTTAGGTTCTTTGTAAACATAAATACCCCCGGAAGCAGAAGATTTCACACCCGTCGCCGTAGCTCAGAGGTAGAGCACCGGACGCGTAATTCGGAGGTCGTAGTTTCGGATCCCACCGGCGGCATGTGGTTGTTTTTTCTTCTGCTTTTCAAATCAATTAGCTTTAAGCGATAACATATTCAGTATTATTCGAAATTGATCAACACCACAAAATAAATAAATTAATGTAAAAAAATCCGCTGTGTCCTTTGGTGTCTGTGACTGTTGGCTTCTGGCATAGTGAATTTCAAGAAAAAAAAAGGTTATATTTTTTTTTCAACGGTGTTATACATAGAGGTTACAAATGGAAGACAGGTAGCTCTAAGTTTATTAGACAGCAACCTGCTTAGAGCCTCAGCATTATGAGCCAGTAGTAAATTCTATCTTGTGGGACTGCACAAGAGTAAAATCTAACCAGATAAGAGGATCCGCGGGAATAAATGTTAGAATATCAGAAAACAGTGTGCCACCTTTGTAGATTCTCCGAGCCTAAATGCATGCAAACCTAGATTCAAATGTCTGAAGAACAGGAATCTATTCTCAGAAAATAATGGTCCAATCATTTGATGAGTGATAGGCACATTGGTAACAGCACGCCACGCTCTTTCTTGGTGAACAGAAAGGTAGTTAATGTTTCACACTAACGTGCTTCCTCGCAAGAGAAAACGGAAGTTTAAGCCAAATAAAAATATGCACTAGGGCAATGTCACTGATTCTCAAATACAATGATTAACTGTGGCCGCCCAACTCAGTTAGAGAGAACTAGGAGGTGCCGTAAATTCGCCCCTACAATCGGAGAACTCGCGCTTCCCGTGGGCGCTTTGACCAGAAAATATCGCCCAGCTCTCGTGACCCAACATCCTGTTAAAAAAAATGCGGCGACATAAAAAGAACAGAAAAAAGAAAAGTTGTCCTAAAATAATGTTTATGTTTAGGTTTCTGGTTTGTATGTGTTGTACATCTCATCATCACGCCTTCCATCATTCGACTGAATGCACGTTGTATTCCTGTCTCTCACTCTGTATCACCCACTCCTGCCTTACATTCAGGCTGGTAGTATTGTCACGTTGTAGTGGCGGCTGTCCAGCGGTCAGGAAGACACCAGCAAGACTTGCAAACGAAGCTCTTTATTTGGGCTGACTAACGCCCGCAAAAGAACTGAATCACTCGGCGGCGGCGTAAGCAACAAACGTGCTAGTCAGTCGTCGAACTACGAATGCCAGCTGCTCGCGGAAACGTTCAGTTTAAAGCCGGCAAGGACACTTCGAGAGAACAGGTCGAAATCGTCTAGAGTAATCTGGAAACACGTAGATGCAGCTTGGCATGGCTATTATCCATCGAGATTAGTCCGGTCGCTTCTCGCGTCACGAACAAAAATGATAACACCCCTTTCCTGCTCTCTTGCGCGAACGAAAGGGCACTACAATGATACGCGGCATTGCCCCCCTCCCAAAGAAGCATCGTCTCGATGCTTTAAATTGAAAATAAGCACGGAGAATGCAAACTTCGAGTCCTTTAGCGTTCATAATATGGCTTCAGGCGTACGACATGTACGACTTCCGGGCGTGTGCGGCGTCGATGAGATGCTTTCGTGCCGTCGGGGATGGCTTCATAGTCGAGGTCACCGATGCGATGGAGAACCCTGTACGGGCCAAAGTAGCGTCGCAGTAACTTTTCACTCAATCCACGGCGGCGAACTGGCGTCCATATCCAAACACGATCAGCTGGCTTGTAATGCGTGTCTCGTCGGCGCAGATTGTAGCGTCGGGCGTCGGTGTGCTGCTCGTCTTGAATGCGAAGACGCGCAAGTCTTCGGGCTTCCTCGGCGGGATGAAGGTAGGCGGCGACGTCGAGGCTGCCTTCGTCGGAAACGTGCGGGATCATTGCGTCGAGTGTTGTCGTGGGCTTCCTGCCGTATACCAGCTGGAAGGGGGTAAACCTGGTTGTCTCCTGGACGGCAGTATTATAGGCGAAGATCACGTAGGGCAGAATGGAGTCCCACGTCTTGTGTTTGGCATCGTTGTACATGGAGAGCATGTCTGCGATGGTCTTGTTCAGACGCTCTGTGAGCCAGTTGGTTTGCGGATGATAGGCAGTTGTCCTCGGATGGCTTGTCTGGCTGTAGTTTAAAATAGCTTGCGTCAGCTCCGCAGTAAATGCCGTTCCTCTGTATGTGATGAGCACTTCGGGGGCGCCGTGTCGCAGGAGAGTTTATTCGACAAAAAATTGTGCGACTTCTGTTGCGGTACCACTAGGCAACGCTTTTGCTTCGGCGTAGCGGGTCATGTAGTCGGTGGCCACGATGATCCACTTGTTACCTGATGATGAAGTCGGAAAGGGGCCGAGGAGGCCTATCCCTATTTGTTGAAAAGGAAGGCTGGGAGGAAAGAGACTTTAATGGATAATGGAGAGGTCTGCCTGGTTATGGGCCTGGCATGCTACTCCAGTGTTGAAAAAGCTTAGTTGGCGGTGGTATGGGGTTCAGGATTCCGGCTGGTCTGGTCGGAGGCGTTTTGCGTCACTGACACTGACGGCACGTTTTCACGTAATGGGAAACGTGTGTAGCTAGCCGCGGCCAATACTACTTCTCCTGGATGCGGTGCAACGTCCGAGCAATCCCGAGATGCCCTGCAGTCGGCTCATCATGACATGCCTGCATGATTTCTTGCCTGATATTTCTCGGCACGACAAGAAGATGCACTGTCCTGTTGGGTGCGAAGTTCTTCTTCAGGAGGACATTATTGTGAAGGACGAAGGACGACAGTTGCCGATTGAACTTTCAGGGAGGCGATGTGGTCTTGCCTTTCAGATAATCAACTAGGCTTTGCAACTCAGGATCCGAGCGCTGCTGCTACGCGAAAGTGCTGGTTGGTTGGTTGGCCTCAAGTAGAATGGCACATACCCACTACGGGGGAGTGGCCAAGACACAGGCGGTGAACGGTTGGAATGATTAGGAGTTTTAGAGGAAAAGGA
Source organism: Amblyomma mixtum (assembly GCF_055824585.1). Classification (NCBI taxonomy): domain Eukaryota; kingdom Metazoa; phylum Arthropoda; class Arachnida; order Ixodida; family Ixodidae; genus Amblyomma; species Amblyomma mixtum. The sequence continues at coordinate 116,852,815 of NC_143013.1, forward strand.
GTATTAATAGGGTATAGGCTGACGGATTGGACGACGCAACGAAAGGGGTCCTGTTAGCTGGGAGATCGAAGATGGGAAGACGGCTTTATGTGCAAATATGAATGCATCAAAGTGCTGGCTCTTACCAGCTCTAAGAAAGCGTTGCCGTCTTCCTCTTCCGGTGCTGTGTCGACGGGGGCTCGCGACAAGCAGTCTGCGTCGGAATGCTTGCGACCAGATTTGTAGACTACAGTTATGTCGAATTCTTGAAGGTGCAGGCTCCAACGAGCAAGGGGGCCGGAGGGATCTCTCAAATTGGCTAGCCAGCACAGAGGATGTGATCGCTCACAACCTCTAATGGTCGTCCGTACAGGTAGGGGCGAAATTTCGACGTGGCCCAAATAATGGCGAGACATTCTTTCTCAGTGGTCGAATAGTCGGCCTCGGCTTTCGACAGTGAACGGCTAGCGTGCGCGATAGCTTTCTCCTGTCTTCTATTTTGCTGAACGAGGACCGCCCCTAAGCCCACACTGCTTGCATTGGTATGGATTTCGGTTTCGGCGTTTTCATCAAAGTGCCCGAGCAAAGCAGGGGACTGTAAGCGGCCCTTAAGCTCTTGAAAGCTTCTTTTTGTGGCCTTTCCCATTTAAAAGGCACGTCAGCCTTGGTAAGTTGGGTCAAAGGTTCAGCGATGCGCGAAAAGTTCTTGACGAATCGTCGGTAATAAGCGCACAATGAAAGGAATCTGCGTATAGCTTTCTTGTCATTAGGCTGTGGAAATTCTGCGATCGCAGCCGTTTTCTGGGGGTCTGGGCGAATTCCATCCTTGCTTACGACGTGAACAAGGAACAGCAGGTCTTCGTAGGCGAAGTGGCACTTCCCTGGTTTCAGTGTTGCACTAATGTAACCACATCTGCCCTGTACAGCGGGGCACATTCCCCGTCAAGCCTCTTTTTGGCTTTTTGTATGTGCCCACCCAACATCACGATGTTAAAATAAAGCTTGATTTGATTTGATTTGATTTGATTTGATTTGATTTGATTTGATTTGAAGACTTGAAATTTTCCAGCACTACCGAAGCCTTCTGAGGTGGTCTTGAGGAGAAGACAACAACGTCGTCTAAGTTTACTAGGCAAATTTGCCACTTCAAGCCTGCGAGCACCGTATCCATTACTCGCTCGGCCGTCGCTGGGGCAGAGAAGAGGCCGAATGGCATCACCTTGAACTCGAAGAGTCCGTCTGGCGTGATGAAGGCAGTCTTTTCGCGATCTCTTTCGTTAACTTCAATTTGCCAGTAGCCGCTCTTCAGGTCCATCGATGAGTACTTAGCGTTGCACAGCCGATCCAGTGTGTCGTCGATGCGGGGGAGGTGGTAGAGATCCTTCTTCGTAATGCTGTTCAGGCGGCGGTAATCGACGCAAAAGCGAAGGGGGCAGTCTTTCTTTTTCACTAGGACGACTGGTGCTGCCCAGGGGCTCCTCGATGGCTGGATGACGTCGTCACGAAGAATTTCCTCAACTTGCTTGCGGATAGCTTGGCGTTCTAGCGGCGATGCGCGGTAGGGGCTCTGTCGCAGTGGTCGGGCGTGTTCGTCTGTGACAATGCGGTGCTTGGCAAGCCTGGTTCGTCGCACATTCGATGCTGATGAGAAGCAGTCACTGTACTTTTGAAGAAGACTACGTATTTGGTGTTGTCTGGATTGGTTAATGCTGGATTGATATCAAACGTGGGTTGATGGCCTTGGTCAGATGGTTCTACGGGTTGGTCAGGTAGGGAAAATATGCCTCTTATGTCTGCCAGCTCGTCGAGAAAAGCAATCGTCGTACCTTTGTTTAGATGCCGGTATTCTTCGGTGAAGTTAGTTAGCAGCACTTGGGCTTGGCCATTCCGGATTTGGGCGACTCCCCTTGCGACGCCCAGTCGTCGATGCAGGAATAACTGGGTGTTCCCCTCGACGACGCCTTCGGCAGTTTCGATGTCTGCAGTACCTATGCAGGCGAGGACACATGATCGGGGCGGCACCCTCAATGCTTCGTCGATAACGTTTAAGGCAACGTGATGAGTCGCTGTCGTCGTGGCTGTGCTGATATGCGTCTGCGTTCGAGTCACGTGAGAACCGTGACGTGATTGCCTGTATATATTTGGCTGCAATAAGGGGACGGGCGTGACGAATCGTGGCTACGGCCGTTTATCTGTTTTTTCAGCCAGCGTCCGCTCCGGCGGACGCGGTTGTTGCTGCGACGCGCGCCTTTTGCTTTCTTTTTCTCTTTCTGTGATCGTATAACTCTCCTCTATCTGCACGTGGCAGCGGTGCTGGCTCGGCTGGAGCCAGTTGGCAGGCCCGTGCAATTTCCTTTTCATTCTTCTCTCAGTCGCAGCAACAGCAACAACGGACGGGCGTCTTTCGCTCTGGGCTTGGACACGGACCTCGCTTCTTCTCTATGCGTTTCCGCTCGGTCGGAACGCTCTCCCCGATAGCGGCCGGACGCCGCTACGACATGGTGTCAGAAGTATAAAGCTGGTACCTGGGAGAGAAGCAGAGCGTCGAGAGATGGACGGAGCCAAAATCTTCACAGCACAGGGCCTTCAAGAGCCACCACCGCTGGACTTCGACAATACATCGGAGTGGCCGGCATGGATTCAGCATTTCGATGACTATCGCGTTCATTCGGGCCTCAATGAACGCTCAGAGGAAGCACAGGTACGAACGCTTCTCTACTCCATGGGACGGCAAGCTCGGGATATTTTTGCCACTTTCGGTCTCGCGGATGAGGACTCGAAGAGGTTCGACGTCGTGAAAGAGAAGTTCGACACATATTTCATAAAAGAGGTCTACGTCGTGTACGAGAGCGCTTGCTTTCCCAAGCGACATCAAATGCCCGGTGAGTCAGTAGACCAGTTCATGACGGCGTTGCATGTCTTAGGAGACCGGTGAGATTTTGGAGAACTTAAGCAAGGACTTATCAGAGACAGGTTCCTCGTCGGACTGACAGACGAAAAACTCTCAGAGTCGCTACAGATGGACTCTAAGCTGACTCTTGCGTCCGCCGTTGCAAAAGCAAGCCTTAAAGAGAGGGTCCAGCAGCAGCAGGAACTCCTTCGCAACTCCACGGCAGACCAAGCTTCTAAGGTATAACTCTTCCCTGTGAAAATAGGACAGTTGGCTCCGCAATAACAGTCGACGCCGTGGGACGTAATAAAAAGCCTCAACGTTGGAACGCGAGCTATTTAGTGCGTCATGACGGACGCTGCATCTACTGCGGTAACGCCCTGCATCCACGAACATTTTGCCCAGCGAGGACAGTTAAGTGCAATTACTGCGGCGTAAAGGGACACTTTGCTAAAGCGTGCATCGAAAAGTCTTCCACGGGCAACCAACGCAAGGTACGAGTTTTTTCTGTGCAGGCGGACATGGGACAAATTTTGGTGGGAGAGATTGGAACGCCAGGTGTAAAAGCGCGATACATTCAAGTATGTGTTAACTCTGTTCCAGTGTTTGCAAAAGTTGACACTTGGGCCGAAGTTACCGCGCTTCCGTCATATTTTCCTGGTCTCCCTGTTGAATTAACGAGAGCAAACGAGGTTTTGTCAGGCGCGAGTGGTTCACGCCTAAATTTTTTGGGCAAATTCGAGGCAGAAATTGCTTGGAAGGGGAAACGTTCTCGCCAAACATGTTATGTCGTCAGCCCGCTACTACATGTTCTTCTCGGTTTGCCCGTTCTGGAGGCACTAGGAGCCGTGACGTTTCTCGATTCAGTCGCGAAGAAGGAATCTACCGGTAGCGTTCCAGGCCCCGAAGTTTGCAGTAACCTGGGTGAAATGCCAGGAGAGTATCAGATTCGGCTTCGCCCAGACGCGGTTCCTTATGCTATAACTGTTCCACGCAGAATTCTAATGGGCCTTTTTCCAGTCGAGATTACTAGCCTCGCTCCCAGCAGTCCCTAGGCCGCGTCCACCATTTTGGAGGGCAGAGCGTACGCGCGGACGGATAGCACTGCGTTGATCCGTGTGAGCACTGCGTTCCTCAGTCTCTGGCCGAACAATGCCCAACACTTGTGCGGCTGTAGGCTGCACTAACCGTCGCGGGAGGGAAGGTGTGAGGTTTTTTCGCTTTCCTTCGGAGCGGTACTACTCGCAGCGCAGGAAAAGATGGGTCGTCGCTGTGCGTCGGGTTTCCCCCGATGGCTCACCATGGGAGCCGTGAGAACATGACCGCATCTGCAGCGATCGTTTCTCTACAGGTGCGTAAAACTTTCTTCAGAATGTGTTGCTGCTTTCTAACCGTTCTCGTATTTCCGCGCAGCCAGTTAAAATATCACAGACTGCGTCTGAGTTAGGCTAGGCTACGATATTTTCTCGGCACATACAGGGTGGTCCAAAATATGGGATCGAATGGGCGTTATTCGTAAAGTTGACGGGCCTACGGAGTGGTGTGCCGGCATAGTACCAGTGGTAAAGCCGAGTGGGGAACGTTACCTTAATGAATTCTTCATGCAGTGAACTTCGTCAGCCCATTTGTCGGACTATGCACTCCATCATTCCATAGGTTACATCAATACTCGCCATTGCATCCTTAGCACCCATTTCATGGCAGCATTTTATCTTCGTTTTTTTTTACCTCTTCCACACTGCTCTCCTTCTGTCTTTATCTCCCAAATTCCCCTCCCTACGCAGAGTAGCATGCCAGCGATTTTTTAACGCCGGCTAAATTCTCTGTATTTCATTAAAGAGTCTCTCTCTCTCTGGGGATGTCAGGATCTGTGTAGACCTTACACAACTGAATAAGTGCGTTCTACGAGAGAAGTTCGCCCTCACCACAGTGAATCAAGCTCTAGGTTCTATAGCCGGTGCAAAACGTTTTTCTAAACTGGGCGCAAATTCTGGTTTCTATCAAGTAAGCAAGGTTTCGGAGGAATTTACTATCGTTCGGGTGGTACTGTTTCACCAGGTTACCTTTCGGAATTACTTCAGCACCTGAGTATTTCCAGAAATTGGATTGGATTGGGGCAAACTTTATTTGTGCCTGCAGTTGGGCGCTCGCGCGCCCCGACGAGGGCTTACGTCGTCTACGAGGCTGCCGTTACTCGGCGCGGGTCACCGCTCGCCGTTGCCGGCTCGCTGGGTCCCTGCCTTTCGAGCGCCCCGAGGACCTGCTGGACGGCCCATAGCTGTTGGTCATGGTCGTTGCTCTTCGCGGCTGCCTCCAGCCGCGGCGGGATTGTTCCTGATCTTGCTTCCTTTGGATTTCTGATGCAGTCCCACAAGATGTGCGTGTGATCTGCCGGATCCCTCCGGCAGACTCTACACGTATCGGTCGGGTAGGTCTCGGGGTACATGCGATGCATCAGTCCCGGGCTCGGTAGCGATCCGGTCTGGAGCTGTCTCAGTAGTACCGCCTCCGCTCGACTCAGCCTCGGGTGCGGGGGTGGGAGAGTCCTGCGAGCCAGGCGGTAGGCCTTCGTGATTTCGCTGTAGTCGGTAATGCGGTCCTTGGCTCCGAACCACGTCGGACGATGTGTTGCCGGGTATTTCCAGAAGAGAATCTCCGAAATCCTGGCATGCATGCCTGGAGTCGTCAACGTAATGGACGATATTTTAGCCTTTGGAAACAATAAGCAACAACATAATTCTAGACTTGCAAAGGTCTTGTCCAGGTTGGCAGAATCCAACGTTACGTTAAACAAATCCAAGTGTGTCTTCGGTGTTAAAAGGCTTTAGGTCATGTTCTTGGTGAGGAAGGCGTACAACCCGATCCACCTAAGGTAAATGCTGTGAAAGAAATGAAGCCACCGAGCAATGTAGCGGACTTGCGCAGCATTCTGGGCATGGCAAACCATTTGGGGCGGTTCTTGCCGCACCTTGCTCACATTGCAGCTCCTTTGCGCGAACTTTTGCATAAAGATAGGGCCTGGATATGGGGCCCAGCGCAGAACACTGCGTTCGAAAAAGTGAAATCTCTCATCTGCTCCGCGAAGTGCATGGCTTTGTACGACCCTCGCCTTCCCACGATTCTATCGGCAGACGCTTCGTCTTTCGGCCTGGGCGCAGTCCTTTCTCAAACGCAACCGAACGGTGAGCGACGCCCAGTAGCGTTCGCCTCGCGTTCCCTCACGAAAACTGAGGAGCGCTACGCGCAGCTAGAGAAGGAGGCGTTAGCCTTGACTTGGGCTGCCGAAAGATTCCATGAATACCTCAGCGGTCTGGACATACTCTTCGAAACGGACCATAAGCCTCTTGTTTCCTTACTAGGAAAAATGCCTGTTGATATGGCCCCGCAAAGAATTCAACGGTTCGGATTGCGGCTCATGCGCTATCGTTTTGAGGTAGTCTATGTTCCGGGAAAAAACTTCGTCACTGCCGACGCTCTTTCGCGAGCGCCAATCACTGGAGACAAGCGAATAGCCGGAGAATTGACTGTGTCTGAAGTTTCTTCCTATGCAAAATCGTGCATTGAGGGACTGGAAACCGGAGATAATTTCCTGAAAAAGAGTGAGAAAGGCTCAAGAAACCGATGCAGTTTGCAAAGCCCTCCGATTGTTGTGTCGCCAAGGCTGGCCAGAAAAACCGAGGCTTCCTTCCCATCTCGCCCCTTATTGGCAAGAGCGCGCCTTATAGTGGAAGGCAACGGGTTGCTTTTAAAAGTAACCAGACTCGTAGTGCCTCAGTCCCTGAGAAAAGAAGTGCTAGAAAAGTTGCACGACGGGCATCAAGGCATTTCTAGAAGCCGAGCATTGGCTAAAGGGTTGCCTTGGTGGCCAGGCCTTACCGAACAACTTGCGCAGCAGGTGAAAGATTGTGTAACTTGCGCGCGATGTGCTGGTTAGAATGCAGAGCCGTTGATGCCCACGGCTACTATGAATTTTGCATGGGAAAGCGTTGGTGTAGACTTGTGCGTTATCAACAATCGTCACTATTTAGTGCTGGTCGATTATCTGTCTCGCTAGCCGGAAATTGCGCTTCTGCCTTCAACTACAGCTCTAACTGTTATAGAAAATATGAAGAGCATTTTTGCTCGTCATGGCATTCCGGAAACGGTAGTGGCAGATAATGGACCGCAATTTTCATGCTCTGAGTTTGAAACTTTTGATGTTGAGTATGGTTTCAGTCACGTAACTGTAAGCCCAAGGCACCCGCAAGCTAATGGGGAAGTGGAAAGAATGGTGCAAACAATCAAGCGTCTGATACTTAAATCGAACGACTCCTACCTCGCACTTCTCGCATACAGGGCGACACCAGGAGTGCTGGGCTACAGTCCTGCAAAAATCCTGATGGGTCGACGCCTAAGGACTCGCGTTCCGATGGCACCTCAGCTGCGGGGCCCGACACAGAGTAGAATGACTGATGTTACAGCTAAGGATCATTCGAATCGAAAATTGCAAGCGCGTTACTAGAACAAACGCCATCGTACTAGGGATCTCATCCGTTGAAGGTCGGTGATGCTGTGTGGGTTCAAGACTTGAAAACCAGGACCACTGTAGTCTGTGCTGCAGCTACCCCGCGGTCCTTCGTAGTACGCACAGAAAAAGGCGCTCAGTTGCGCCGCAATCGACGAATGTTAAACTGCTTGCCAATTGTTGGGAAAGCAAACGGAAGTTATGAGTTCCCCAATGAGCATGGTCAGGAGGAGTTAAGTGGGTCAGTCAGGGACGCGCCTGCCAGGGCAAACAGCTGTGCGGCCGAGGCAAAAGCCGAACGACAGGTTCCTTCGGCTCCAGTCACGGTGACCAGGTTGGGAAGAGAGGTTCGCCCTCCCGTTCGCTGGGGATATGATGAGTAACCTTTTGTGTGTGCGCGCGTTCTCAGGCTGAGCCATGCGGAGTGTTTCTTTTTGTTGAACAGAACAAAGCTCTTGTTATCTGGTTCTAAAGTTCGCACATTTGCCAGTGAAGTAGTTACCTCAAATGTGATAACGGGATTTCTGATGTTGTCCAAAAAGGGGGGTGTGCTGATATGCGTCTGCGTTCGAGTCACGTGAGAACCGTGACGCTATTGCCTGTATATATTTGGCTGCAATAAACAGACGGGCGTCTTTCGCTCTGGGCTTGGACAGGGACCTCGCTTCTTCTCTGTGCGTATCCGCTCGGGCGGAACGCTCACCCCGATAGCGGCCGAACGCCGCTACAACAGCGGCAGATATGGCCTTGTCCGTGGAAAGCTTGATCGACTTAGATCGAAGGTCGATGATCGCCCCATGTTCATTCAGGAAGTCCATTTCCAAAATCACGTCTCGCGAGTATTTCTGTAGGACCAGGAAGGTTTTAGCATAGGTTCGCCCATTTACTGTAACTCTCGCGGTGCAGCGTCCTGACGGCGTATTAAGATTACCACCTGCGGTGCGGATCAGCGGGCTATCCAAAGTTGTTGTCACTTTCCTTTGTCAGACAGCGATTGGCCCGCTCATGACGGAGTAGTCAGCTTCCGTGTCGACCAAGGCAGTAACCGCGTGACCGTCGACCGTAACTTCAAGGTCACTTGTTCGCGTTTTCGTGTTACACGTGGTCTTCGGCGTACGATCTCGGCTTCGTCGAGCAGTGAGGCTGCGGTGGGCGTACTCCGACGTTACTTCTCTGGGCGGTGGTAAAAGCTTCGACTCTGGCCGCGTCGTCGTCGTCGGTGTTGTCGTCGTAGTTGCGGTATGGCCTTGCGTTTTCGTCGATGTAGGATATATTTTCTTGGGCTCAGAAGCGACCTCACTTCCAGAGGCTGCTTTATTTAGTTTAACCTTCAGGGACTGGGGCGTTGGCGTTCTGTGGACTCCTAGGCAGTGTTACAAGACGCTGTCGCGTTCCACTCTTAGAGGCGAAGCATCTTAAGCACACATCGGTGACACAAGCAGCAACACCGCGCTTAAGCCTTTCGCCTCACCGCACTATAGGTAAACAAAGTTCTCCTTGAGTTTTTTTAACTGTTGTGAGGCGGGCACATTTGTAAACAGCACACTGTTTGATGATATGGCACCTGGGTTACCTGAGTCTGTCCAGAGCTCTTTACTGCTTTTCTGCGCGCCACAAGGCATTCATTATTTTTTTCTTTTTCTACGTTGAGATTCTTCTAGAGAGCGAGACACCATAAGTAGAGCTTTATATAGTATTACATTTAGTAGTAGCAGTAGTAAAAGACTTTTATTCGACCAATAGGCCGAGCATGTCGACCGCCTGGGCGACCAGAAGCCGCTGTTCTTCTTCCCCTTCAGCGCCAAGCCAGTCGAGCCAGGTGGTGATGGATAGAGAGGGTGGGGGAAAGGAACCCGACTGCTAAGCAGCCGGGCAATAGAAGAGGCAATGGGCCAGGTGTGCATAGATACAGGGGCAGTTGGGACAGGAAGGGTCTGATCGATAGCGATAGAGAAAGAGGCGAAACGGGGTGATAACTGCATTCATTTGGATGTGCCGAAGAAGGCGAGCCTCCGGCACCGTGAGTGATGGGTGAGGGGGAGGGTAAAGGCGTTTGTCGAGGCGGAGCTCAAGGTAGACCTCTTTTACGAGGTCTGTTAGAAAAGTATCCGACCTTTGGCCGTAGAAAGAAAACCTGCATAACTGGAGCGTTCCAAACCTACTCATCTTCAAAGTAGTCTACTTGGGACTCCACACACTTCTCCTAGTGGTGCTGCCATTTTGGGAAGTATTCCGAAAAGGCCCCTTTCGGAATGGAGTTTAGCTCAGCTGTCGTTGCAGCCATAATGTTCTTCCTTGTCTGAAATCGCGCTCCTTTCAGTGGCCTTTTGATTTTGGGAACCAGCCAGAAATCGTAGGGGACATATCAGGAGAGTAAGGAGTCTGTGGAACTACAGGAGTCTGGTTTTTCGCCAAAAAAGTCTGAATCAAGTGCGAGGCATGTGCAGGAGCATTGTCGTGATGAATGCGCCACTTTCCTGTTGACCTCAACTCCTGGTTCTTGCGCCGCACAGCATCACGTAGGCAACAAAGGACATCCCTGTAGCACTCTTTGGTCATTGTTTGACCCTGTGGAGTGCGTACTCGTGGTCTGCCACACAGAGGGTGTCAAAGAAAGCAGTCAGCATCACTTTCACATTGCTGCGCACTTGGCGGGCCTTCTAAAGCCTTGGTGACGTGGAATGCTTCCACTGTGACGACTGGGATCTGGTTTCCGGGTCGTACCTGTGCACCCAAGACTCGTCACCAGTTATTATGATGTTGATGAAGTCGGGGTCACTGTTTGCGGAATCCAGCATGTCCTGTGAGACTTCAACACGAAGCTGCTTTTGCTCCACCGTGAGCAGCTTCGGCACCTGGCAAACCTCTCACATATGAATGTAGGCACTCGCACTTACAACTACATCGCCGACTTTCTTCATAACCGTACAGCAGAACTTCACATTGCAGACCTCCACAGCGAGAAGATCACACTAGGCACCCGAGGAACACCACAAGGAGCAGTCCTATCTCCGTTCCTTTTCAACACTACAATGAGAGGCCTCCCTCCGCTCCTGGAAGAGATACCTCACATTAAACACTCAATATATGCCGACGACATTACCCTGTGGACCAACTCTGGCTCTGACGGGGAAATCCAAAACTCCCTCCAAACAGCGATCGATAAAGTACACTCCTTTGTACAGGCGAACGGGCTCACATGCTCCTCCACTAAGTCAGAATTACTAGTCATCAGGGACAGACGAGTTCGCTTGCCAGTCCCCGACCCACAAGAACCTATTGTGCTTGAAGTCGACACGCATCCCATACCTCCGGTCCGCACCATCCGCGTTCTGGGTATGTTAATACAGAACAACACGCAAAACTCGGAGGCCATTCAGCGCCTCCGCACCACAGCCAATCAGATCAACGGCCTTATCCGCCGCATCAGCACCCGCCGCAGAGGTATGAAGGAGGATGACCTCTGTCGGCTCACGCAAGTTTTCCTCATTAGCAGGATAGTCTACTCCTACCCCTACTATCACCTCCGCCGGAAGGACGAGGAAGCTGTGAACAGCATTATACGTTCAGCGTACAAAGCGGCACTGGGGCTACCTCAGTACGCCAGCACACAGCACCTCTTCCAACTCGGCATCTACAACACGCTCACAGAACTCATAGAGGCACACAAGACCGCCCAAATCCACCGCCTCTCCCGCACTAAACACGGGCGGCTCATACTTGACCGTCTCAACATCAACCCCATAGGCGACGTCCACCCCACGACGCCCATTCCGATAGGGGTCTATAGCCGCCTAGTTATAAAACCAATCCCCAAAAACATGCTACCTGGCCGCCATGATACGCGCCGTCAGCTGAAAGCCCAAGCACTAGATGCCACATACCTTGCCGACGAACACGCAATATACGTAGATGCTGCACGGCAAAGTGCAAACACATACGTGGCTTGTGCAACCACGCCACAATCTACTCTCGTCACCGCCGCCACAGTAGTAGCTCACTCTCCGACAGCGGCAGAAGAAACCGCCATCGCGCTGGCCATCGCTGACCCACGTACGCGCACAGTCCTAAGCGACTCCAAAAGAGCGATACAAAATTACTCGGCAGGTTTTATCTGCCACCCCACTGCACGCATCATTCGCGGCTGCACTCTCGACCATAAGATCAACCTGGTCTGGGTACCCGCCCACGCGGGAAACTCTGGAAACGAAGGGGTCGACCGACTAGCCCGAGGACTAACCAACCGGGCGGCCGGCCCCACGGACCCAGACGCTCTTGCCGAGGCTCCCCAGACCTTTGCCGAAATTACCAACCTCTACAGAGAGATGAGACGCCAGTTCCCGCCTCCACACCCCGACTTGAATCGAGCGCAAGCCAGCTTGCTCCGCAGGTTGCAGATGCACTCCATCCTTAGCCATTCTAGACTTTCACTCATCACAGACGGGGAATATGACCCCGTCTGCCAAAATTGTTACCAGGGAGAAATCGCCACCCAGGCACACATCCTCTGGGGTTGCGCGGGAAATCCGCCCCCTCGAACCTTACTGCCAGCTCCCTCCGAAGAAGGATGGAACCAACTCCTCAAAAGGCCAGACAAGAGCATCCAACTGGCACTCATTTCGTGGGCCCAGGAAGTCGCCCCCACCTGGGGGCCACACCAAGCCCACCTGCCCTAAATCCCTCCAATCTATGGCAATAAAGTTGTTTCTCTCTCTCTCTCTCTCGGCACGAATTTCGCCGCAACTCTCTCCATGGCCAAATCTTCGGTGATAATGGAATGTGCGGAAAAATTTCTCATGTCCACCTCTTCCTCAATTTCTCGGATGGTCACGCGACGGTCCCGCTTCACCACAGCGTTCAGTTCGGCAATGACCTGGTCATTTCGGCATGTTGATGGCCGATTGGAGCGTGGCTCGCTCTCCACCGATGTGCGGCCATCTTTAAATCAATTGTACCACTGCTTAATCTGTGTTCTGCTCATAGCATCGTCACCGAAAGCCGTCTGAATATTCCGAATGGTTTCCACTTGGCTGTCGCCCAGTTTATGGCAAAATTTGATGCAGTAGCGCTGCTCCTGTCACTGCGCCATTTTCCTTGCAATAAAAACCGACGCGAGCACTGCGCACCGCCTCACTCAAATGCTGCGTCCCAGCGACTGACGCTATCGGCAGGCGGGAAAAAATTCGTGCATGCGCATGAAGATTCAAGGTCACGTGATGCAAGCGTGCTTGTTTCATATCCATCAGGTGTTCGCAAAAAAAAAAAATAAAGTCGGATACTTTTCTAACAGACCTCGTATGGTGCGGCGAAGGGTGAGTCTCCCACTGTCCTCCGAGGGCTTGGGCCAGGGGATCAACGGTGCCCGGAAAAGTGTGTCGCGGGCGAGCTGATGGGCCAGCTCATTTTGTCCCTGAAGCACATCACAGCCTGGTGGTTTGCCCCACACGTAGCCTGCTCTTAAATTAATTATCTCATATTCGACACGCGAAAACTAACTTCACATAAGATACGATCAAATTACGTTATTGAAATACCTGCGGTAATCTAGCATGCCAGGTTGATTAAGGGGCACATTTTTGAAAAATCTAGCATGCGGAATTTCGAGATTTTCGACAGATTTCTCGTTCACCATGGCTCACTCCGGAATTTTTTCCTCTGCATAGGTGCAACTAGTCTGGTAAACCTTGAAGCCACCTGCAGTGGGCATGTGAAAGAGCGTACTACCCAAATATCAAGTTAATTTTAGCGTTTGCTCAGAAGCCAAGTGGCGCTAAGCAACAAAGTGTAGCGTTTTGCCCCACTCTCTCCCCTACATATGCGGGGGCCATCGACAGCAGGCGCAAAGCTATGTTGTTCCGCTGGAATAACCATTCGTATCCTGGTTTTCAGGCTTGTTTAGTATACGGCTTATTCTGTCGCTTAATTCTAGCCGCTTAAAAACGTCGTAAACAGCCGTTATTCGCTTAAGCAGCACTGAAGCCCGGGATCGTTTACCGCTGCACCTTATACCGTGCCAGAGGGGGCGTTCCCGCTCTTCGAAGAGCCACAGTTAACTGACGGTGCGTATGCAGCGTAGCAGGCGAAGAAGCTGGATTGCGCTTGCTAAACGGGCACAGAATGTCGCTCCCGTTTTCGTAGTTTTTGCCTGTACATTAATGTAAATAAATCTAGACACAAGGGTGCAGAGTTCTCAAGGGGAGATAAAGTTGTGCGGTACTAAAATGACGAGCGTAAAATGACTTTGGAGTAGTTAAAGCACGCATGTCAAGTTTATGAACACGAGAGGTCGGTTCTAACCCTACTGAATAACCGTAAAATGCAAAGCGCGGAAACAGGTCCAACGCAAAGCATAAATTTTAAGCATCAGTTAAAAGACCTGCCATGGGGCCAGGACTGGATGTTCCTCTGGCCGGGCCAATAACTAAGCAAGTCTAATGCCTCGAAGTGCGACCAGTGTAAATTACTAACCATGGCAGTACGTATGACTAGCTGAACAGCAGCTATATCTTTGTCAGGCTTAATATCGACTCAGTGAAGGCACATATCCTCCCGGAGGTTTCGGCACCCCTCGTTATCACATCTCGCGGTGACAGCGTCATTTCTGTCTTTTTCGGATCTTTTTGAGCGCCTTAAATCGCTAAGGGTGCACGCCCTATACAGTGCACGCCACTATACCGTCTGAGGAAATGTTACCGAGGAACTGGGCAAGTCCATGATGTCCACAAGGCAGCTTTAAGTTGTTGTTGTTGTTGCCTTGGTGGCATGGCTTTAAGTCGTTGTTGTTGTTGTTGTTGTTGTAGCCTGTTGCGGCTAGCTTCTCGCGCGCCCTCCTTTCTTCTCCAAGCGAGATCGGCGCGCGCCGAAGGCAACATCGTCCGCATGCAGAGCCAGTCTTCGTCGGCCTCTCTCAACTTGTCCCAAGCAGTCGGTTTGGGGTAGCTACAAATTAGACTAGTTAGCATCATTTATGCTTTCAGTCAGACATGTTTCATGCCGTTACAGAAATTCCCTTCAATTATAAACCAAAAATCTTTATTTCAGGTTCTTTTTTCCTGAAACAGCCAAAAAAACTCCACCAGTCTTGAAGAGAGGAGAGAATTTCTATTTTTAATATACAATAAACCTCAGCAAAAATTAAATAAATTGGTTTTTGAGGAAAGGAAATGGCGCAGTATCTGTCTCACATATCTAGGCGGTGGTGGTGGTGGTGGAGAAACTTTATTTCCAGCGGATGGAGAGGAGCGACACGAAGTCGCCCCCCGCTTAAACGGCGGCCGCTATCTCTCGGGCAACGGCGGCGTCTTCAGCCAGCTGGAGGAGCTTGATCTGTGTCCCCGGGTCGGGGCTGAGCAATAGAGCCTCCCAATGAGCAGAGTCGGTAATGAACTGACTCTCGCGTAGGGACTGAGGGCAGTTCCAGATCATATGATTTAGATCGGCTTTCATATCACAATTTTTGCATTTGTCTGAGTAGAGTCCTTCCGAATAGAAGCTACACAATTGGGGACTTGAATAGGTGTTAGTTTGAAGTTTACGACAGGCTTTGGCCTGTTGCTTGGAGAGTGTTTTATCTGCTGGGGGGAATCTGAGTCTTGCAAGCCTGTAGTGCTGCAGGATATCTCTGTAAGAAAATAGCCTGTCCTTACCAGAGTATAGGGTGGGCGGGCTGCACGACCCAGCTCGGCGGGACAGTTCTCGAGCTAGGTTATGAGCCGCCTCATTACCAGCAAGGGAGGCATGAGCAAGCGTATAGATTAGGAGAATGCGCCGCGTGTGCTGATAATTTAGCAGAATCCGTGCTGCTTGTGGGGAGATTCCTCCAAACGTGTAGTTACGTATCGCCAGTTTTGAGTCGCTGACAACGGTTTCTGCCGAGGATGCTAGAAGGGCTAGAGCAATGGCCTTTTCTTTCCCAACATATGTGTGCTTAGTGCGTATAGTGCTCCCAGTTGTGAGTGTACCACGTCCTGTGGTGACCACAGCTACCATCTTGTCAGCCGAAGAATCTGCTGCATCTACATATACCACAGAGGTATCATTAAGAAAGCGTTTGGCTAATGATTTGGCTCTCTCTGCACGACGTTCAGCGTGGAAATATGGTTCCATGTTCCGAGGTAGTGGAGGAATGACCAGAAGCTGGCGTATATCAATCAATCACTTTATTTCAGCTTTTTTTGCAAAAACTGAGGGCGGCAAGAAAAAAGTAGTCATTACAACCGCTTGACAAGCCTCAACACCCCTACAAAGAGGCAGTTTGTTAGCGACTATGATGGTTACTTCATACACTTGTAACAACGCAAGGTACATGGAAAGACAAGGCGTGTAAATACATGCATAAAAGGAAACATTTTTTTTAAATACGTGCATAAAAAGAAACTTTTTTTTTTTGAAATAGATGCATGAAAGGAAACCTTTTTTTAATTTGCATGGACAAACAGTATTTCCGCACAACAGAGTAAAGGGTTTACACAACATTTACGGTTCAATGCAATAACGTTCTATAAATGGGTACACATACTGTGGGACCTAGCTTGCAAACACATTTCGAATAGCCGAGACAGACATGCTGTGCAACGTGTCATAAAATGGCGTGTTCAAGTATTTCGGAAGTATGTATTTTAGTGTGGAAAAGCCATAGGTTTTTCTGTATCGTGGTAACGAATAGATCATACGCTGTCGTGTCATATACGGTGTGCGATGTAGTGTAAGTGTCAGAATGCTAGAAAAAAATGTGTTGTCTTCGGCTCTTACTTTTTTTTATAGAATGATGCAAACCTGTAATCGAACATTCTTGTTACGGGTATCATTCTGTATTGCTGGTAGATAGGACGTGTCGGAGCATCATACGGTACATTAGCAATTACGCGAAGTATTCTTTTTTGCAGTACTAGAAGCTTCTGGATGTTTGATGCCTTGGTTTGTCCCCATACAAGGAAGTAATATGATACATAAGAATAAAAGAACGCGTAGTACAGATTCAGCTTAGTTTTGGCGGGTAGAATATGTTTATTCCGCGAAATTATTCCAATATATCTGGAAAGAGATAGGCACACTTTGCTTACATGGGCGTCCCACGACATAGTAGCAGTAAATACCACTCCGAGTAATGTGAAGATTTTACGTACTCAGTGGGGGCGTTGTCGAAATAGATTGGTGGCACACTGCCTATATGCTGCCCCTTCGGATGGAACAATAAAGCTTTAGTTTTAGTTAGTTTATTTTTAATGAATTCAAAGATGACCACTCAGATAATGATGACAAAACTGTATTTGCGGTGCTTGTTAGTTCTTTG
Source organism: Amblyomma mixtum (assembly GCF_055824585.1). Taxonomy (NCBI): domain Eukaryota; kingdom Metazoa; phylum Arthropoda; class Arachnida; order Ixodida; family Ixodidae; genus Amblyomma; species Amblyomma mixtum. The sequence goes on from NC_143013.1 coordinate 116,869,480, forward strand.
ATGTCAGGGGAGGACAAAAATAGACTGGTGTCGTCAGCATATATGATGTAGTTAACTAAATTACTGATGTTGCATACGTCATTAATATATATGTTGAATAGGAGCGGCCCCAAAAGGCTTCCCTGGGGCACGCCGTTTGTGATTGCTAACAAGTCCGAAGAGCAGTGATTGAAAGCAACATACTGGCGACCAGCACTGAAATACGATCGAATGAGACAGAGGGCGTGGCCACGTGTACCGTAGTGGTCGAGTTTTTTAAATAGAGTTTCGTGATTCAGTGTGTCGAATGCTTTGCTAAAGTCTACAAAGACGCCTAAGGTGGGGTGTTGAGCTTGAAGTTATTTAATATGTATTCTTTTTGATCAAGCAGAGCATGCTCAGTTGATCTATGCTTTGTGAATCCATACTGACAGTTGGCTATTACATAGTGCTTCTGTAGGAAATTGTAGTGACGTCGATGCATTATTCGCTCTAGCCCCTTGGAGAAAAAAGGTAGTACAGATATCGGCCTGTAATTTCCTAGAACGTTTTTATCGCCTTTTTTTATAAATAACCACAACTTTGGCCACCTGCATAGCAGCGGGAAAATGCCCTATGCGGAGCGCGGTATTCTAAATATTTGTGAGGCATGGCACGATCAAAGGTAGTACGTATTTTACAGGTAAACTTTGAATATTACTTGGGTCAAGACTTGTCGTGTTCTTTAAACTTTTGCACCCTGAGTAAATCTCAGCTTCGTCGGTTGGTTCAAGAAACATCGATTCGTTTAGCCTGTCGCCCAAAAATCGAGACATACCTGGATTGTACCGACTGCTTCCAACTTCAGTGAAATATTGGTTGAAGGCATTTGCAAGGGACGGCCCAGCTATTTCCTTGTCATGCATAACTAGGCTCGCGAGGTGCTGATGTTGGTTATTTCGATTTAGCAGAATATTTAGGCGTCTCCACTTTTTTTTCGGGCGGTCGAAGAGATGCGCATTAAACAACTTATTATAGTAGGCAGTCCTGGATGATTTAATTTCGTTATTTGAGCGGTTCCTTAGCGACTTATAAGTGGCTAACAAAGCGGGGGCTCTACTTTTTATGAAAGTCGCGAAGAGCTTATGTTTCTTTTTTACCAGTCGTACCAATCGAGCAGTCATCCATGGCTTTCGTGCTTTTTTGAAGGTTTTATCTCAATGATAGAGAAACACTCATTATAAACTGGGAGAAAAGGCCGAAGGAGCTCATTGTATGATTCATCGGTTGCTGTTTGCTGGAATATTCCAGTTCACAAGTGAAATACTGTTCCTAAAATGGTCAAGGCGGCTTTGGGAAAGTAGCTGTCGACGGGCTTTCAAGGCTGTCTTGGCGAAAGGTTCTTTTTGAAGACTGACGAAGATAGGAAGATGGTCGCTAATGTATGTCGCAATACGACTTGCAAATGGCGCATCCTCGCGATTGGGGATCAGTAAATCCAAAGAAGAAGAAGAATGTGAGGTAACACGTGTAGATCCACGGATTTTATTTTGGAAGCCAGCTGTTTGTATGGTGACTAACATGCGCTCTTGCACTGAACTGTTTGTGCTCATATCTATGTTCAAATCGCCCCCGATGCACGCCAAGAAGTTTTCAGAAAGAAAAGATAACTCGTGCTCGAAGCTGCCAAAAAAAATTGGCTATATTGTCATGCGGGGGACGATAAACAACGAGAAAGCTTGACAGCCGTACCTAACTGTCAGCATTTCTATCTCATCGTCACTTAAGCAGTGATCAGATAAAATGTCACAGGAATTGTTTTCTTTGATCAGCATTGCTACACCTCCGCCCCACCTTGTAGTACGATTAAGAAAAAATGGTCTGTACCCGGGAAGATGGATGACGTCAACGTGTGAGCGATACCATGTTTCCGTCAGTAGAATGACATCGAAGGGACAGGTTAAGTTGCATAAAAAGTATGTTAGTTGGTCAGCTTTATTTACGGCCGATTGCATATTCATATGTATGATATTGCAGCATTTGTCTTTGTTTTGGGAAAAATATGCGTTGAGCTGTGAAGGTGTGAAAAGTGGCGATTCCTCCATTGGCAATGTTAGAAGAGCCATTTCCACGTGTGCTGCTTTACGGTGTCTCTAATTCATCTTCGATAAGCCTGCTTGGGAGTAAATATGAACCACCGAAGAATCCTCAGTTTGGCGGGCTAAAATAGTGCCGTTCCTCGTCCATACATGTTTCCACGAGACCTGCTTCTTTCTCGCAATCGCAGCGCCCGGAAGCCTTTTGTTGTCTGGTGTTAAGTGTTCATTTACATAAATCTGTGGTGAAGTTGGTAAAGAACAATCTACACTGATGTCCTCATTTGTCAGACGTACGTTTTTCGCCTTTTCCAGCACTGCTTCCCTTTTCACACGGGATTTAAACTGAACAACAATGTGTGAATTATTAGGGTCACGAGTGGGCACTCGGTGGCAACACGCTACGTCCGACTCAGTGATAGGTTCATGAATAGTATCTCCAAGGTTTGTAACAAGATTAAGAACATTTTCCTCCTCTTGCTTCAGGACACCTTTCATTTCAATTTTCGACCTTCGTGAATACTGTTCCGCATGATCAGCACACGTCACGCTCAGAGCAGCACACGTCACGCTCAATTCGTTGGTTACTTGCTCCAACTTGGCGTTCTTTTCCTTTTAATTTTTTAGTTCCCTTTCTAGATCCTCAATGTCAGCATGCGCGTGGTCAATGCTCTTAATCATCTCAGTTTGCTCATTGCGAACTATTTCGATTTCATTGGGCAGGTTTCGTTCGACAGATTCTTGTGACGCTTTGAGTTCCTGCTTTCTCTTCTTTCAACTTTGACAGATCGGCTCGCATTTCGTCCTTTACTTTTGCCGTGTCTTTTGACAATTTCATAACAACAGGGCACACACCAGTTGGCAGCAGCAGGGACGGACAAGAAATTCAAAATTTCGATGTGTAAATGCCAAGCACTAACCTGCGGAACCGGGCAAACGGAGCGTTAGGCGTTGTTTTCCGTGCGTCGTCGCTACTGCCAAGTGATGAGGGTAGCCAGCGATAGCGGTTTTATAGCCGGGTTGCGGTACGTCACTGCTGCCGGTGATAGCAGACGCCCCTCGTCGTTGACGATTATGTCCCCTAGTGCCGGTTGTCCGGTAAAGGGCAGCGAGTCCAAGCGGAGGGACTGCTCGGTCGGCTAGAAACTGTCGATGCAAAGGAGCGGGAACGACCTGCGGAATCGGACAAACGGAGCGTTAGGCGTTGTTTTCCGTGCGTCGTCGCTTCTGCCAAGTGATGAGGGTAGCCAGCGATAGCGGTTTTATAGCCGATTACGTCCCCTGGTGCCGGTTGTCCGGTAAAGGGAGGCGCGTCCAAGCGGGGGGACTGCTCGGTCGGCTAGAAACTGTCGATGCAAAGGAGCGGGAACTACCTGCGGAACTAGGCAAACGGAGCGTTAGGCGTTGTTTTCCGTGCGTCGTCGCTACTGCCAAGTGATGTGGGTAGCTAGCGATAGCGGTTTTATAGCCGCGTTGCGGTACGTCACTGCTGCCGGTGATAGCAGACGCCCCTCGTCGTTGACGATTACGTCCCCTGGTGCCGGTTGTCCGGTAAAGGGCAGCGCGTCCAAGCGGGGGGACTGCTCGGTCGGCTAGAAACTGTCGATGCAAAGGAGCGGGAACCACCTGCGGAACCTGGCAAACGGAGCGTTAGGCGTTGTTTTCCGTGCGTCGTCGCTACTGCCAAGTGATGTGGGTAGCTAGCGATAGCGGTTTTATAGCCGGGTTGCGGTACGTCACTGCTGCCGGTGATAGCAGACGCCCCTCGTCGTTGACGATTACGTCCCCTGGTGCCGGTTGTCCGGTAAAGGGCAGCGCGTCCAAGCGGGGGGACTGCTCGGTCGGCTAGAAACTGTCGATGCAAAGGAGCGGGAACTACCTGCGGAACCAGGAAAACGGAGCGTTAGGCGTTGTTTTCCGTGCGTCGTCGCTACTGCCAAGTGATGTGGGTAGCTAGCGATAGCGGTTTTATAGCCGGGTTGCGGTACGTCACTGCTGCCGGTGATAGCAGACGCCCCTCGTCGTTGACGATTACGTCCCCTGGTGCCGGTTGTCCGGTAAAGGGCAGCGCGTCCAAGCGGGGGGACTGCTCGGTCGGCTAGAAACTGTCGATGCAAAGGAGCGTGAACGACCTGCGGAATCGGACAAACGGAGTGTTAACTGACCATATCTTTGGGAAGGTCAGTTGTTGGTCCGCCTTGTCGTTCGTAAGTTACGCCTAGTGTGGACAGAATGTGTCTGCCAGTTGGTGTGGCCGATAGTCGTTCGTACTGTGAGACGGTTACCGCTTCAGTAATCTCACTTATCTCGGCGGACACCTGAACCTCGCTGTAAGGGAAGGGAGGAAGGTGGGAGTGAAAGAAGAAAGAGAGAAAGAGGTGCCGTAGTGGAGGTCTCCGGAATAATTTCGACCACCTGGGGATCTTTAACGTGCACTGATATCGCGCCGCACACGGGCGCCTCTTGCGTTTCACTTCCATCGAAACGCGGCCGCCGCGGTCGGGTTCGAACCCGGGTACTCCGGCTCGGTAAACGAGCGCCTTACCACTGATCCACCGCGGCGCGTTAAGCAAAAATTGCCTTTTCGCCAAATTTATTCCTCAAGCTCCTATTAAAAAGAAAAAATTCTCAAACGAAACTTCAATGCTTACAATTGAATCATCGGTATTTGTTAACATTTTGCTGTTTGGTTCACACTGAC